>NW_012142412.1:1133260-1183260 GCF_000956105.1 Propithecus coquereli
TCGGACTTAGGGGGCGAGGGGGGGCAAGGGCAACATACGTAACCTAAACATCTGTACCCCCATAATATGCTGAAATAAAAAAAATAAAAAAAAACCCCAGGTATGTGTTTTACTTCCACATTTAAAATGAGGTGGTCTACATTATTTGAGATGAAAAAAAAGGAAAGTTTTCAATGCAATCTCGTGTTTAAGAATTTAGGAAACAGAGTCATTTGCGGGGGCGGGGGGCAATATGGGAATAAAATCCATGTCAGTCAGAAGGAATGAAATGACCTCCTGGAAAGAAATGATCCTGAAATTTTCTTAGATGACACTAATGTACATTTCTTTTCCCACCTGAGATAAAGAACTCTGTACGGCTGGGGCAATGTCACATTTGCCTTTATACTCTAAACGGTACTTATTATGGTGCTTTGTACCAAGTAGACACTAAAAAAGTGTATTATAAATGCTACTGAATTCCAGTTGCCTCTTAATAATCTCATGTAATTTTTGAAACAGTTGATGTATAATTAATGCCTAAGATTCCCTTATAGCACACTTTAAGGTGGCAGCCCTTAGCTTGGGAAGCACCTCTCTTTAGAACAAATTATAGTGTCTCAGGAGTGAACAAAAGATCTTTCACAGATATATTTATTACCACTGCTTTAGGACAGAGTGGAGTGAAGGAGATACTCATGACTTGGGCATAGAGAGTTATACTTTCCTTAGGTAGGGGCAGAAAAGACTTAAATTGCAGCATCGTGTTAATAAAGATATGCTATGTATATTAGCTTGCTAGGGCTGCCTTAACAAAGTGCCACACACTGGGTGGCTTAAACAAAAGAAATTTGTTTTCTCACAGTTCTGGAGGCTAGAATCCAAGTTCAAGGTGTTGACAGGGTTGTTTCTTCTGAGGCTTGTAGATAGCTGTCTTCTCCCTGTGTCCTCACATAGTCTTTGCTTTGCACCTGTGTGTCCTAATGTGTCCTAATCTCCTCTTACACTGATATCAGTCATACTGGATTTGGGCCCATCCTAAGCACCTATTTTTTACCTTAATTAACTCTTTAAACATTTTAACACCAAATGTAGTCACATTCCGAGGCATGGGGATTAGGACTTCAACATATAACTTTGGAAGGGAGAACACTATGCTACACAAAGTTTCGTTAGACTTAAGAACTGTCTCCTTGGCCACATGCTGAGCTGGAGGTGGAATCTCAGTCTACTTTTATCTTTCAGTCAAGTACCCTGTCTTTCCACTTATCACTTGGTATCATCTCTTCAACAGGATACTTAGAGAGAAAGCAGAAAATATGTCTGGTTAAAGAAAACAACAGGTAACATTTACTCAAGCAATGAGAAGTTGCCACTTTCTAAGGGATCTATAAGGGAAGTAAGAGATACGGCTCTGTTCTCAAGGAGCTTACGGTCTAGTGGGGAACTCATCAGATACTAACACTAAGGGATGTATAATTAGGAGCTGAGGTCAGTGCTCTGAAAATAACCAGTGTGGTCTTTTGCTAAGAAAGAACACAGAGACCTGCTCTAGAACAGAGCATGGGGCTTAGTGGTGAGATGGGGGAAGCCTTTGTTTGGGGTGAATGAGGGCATTTTGGTCACAAGTAACAGCAAGGGCAAATGGCATGGAGTGTTCAAGAAAATAAAAAAAAAAGGATAAATTGGATAAAATGTAAAGAGCAAGGGAGTTGTTGAGATGAGACTAGAGAGATGGAGGAAAAGCACAGATAAACAGTGGTCGCATCCTAAGATCACTCAGAAGCCGCAGGGGATTTGAAGCGGTGAAGGCAGAGTGTCATGAGGGACTTCCATGATTAAAAAGGATTATACACAAATAATTACTCATGGTAAAGATTCAGCTTCTTTAGGTGGAATTTTCATATGTGCTTTATGCCATTACTTTATTAATCTAGTTCTGAACCAAATTAAAGCCATGAAAGACTATAAAACAGCCAGGGTAGCCCACGTCTTAATAAATGTGAGATTTAGGCATATTAGATAGGGAGGAAACTGTTCCATTAACCTATGACTATAGTATTTTGATAGAAATATAACTAACTTGATGAAATCAGATGCTGATCCAGTCAAAATATCCATGTTCCACCTACACACACACACATGCCCGTTTTTAATGCATTTTCCTGGCAACCACAGTTAGACAACACTTCAGGCTACAGAAACAAGGGAGTGGTCTCAGCCACAGCATCAGCATGTCAATATTAGAATTAGCATACCAGAGCCCACAAGATGTGTTGGCATTTGTTTAAATTTAGACAGATACATGTCTAAATCAAGAACAGGCTGGATATCTCTTGAGATGATAAAAGCATAGGCATAATGTTTATCACACACATTGATTCATTCAGCAATATATTGAATTCCTAATATGCGTGGGTATTCATATTTTCAGTTAGGTACCCAGTAAGTATAGTTATCTAAGACAAGTTATGGCAGAACTTCTCAACATATACATTCCACTCAGAAAAAAAAATATTTCCCACAGTGTGTTCAGAGGGAAATGACCCGTAAGATTATTCCTGAGAAAGGGACTCTATAGCCAAGTAAGTTCAGAAACAACTGTATACTATATTCCTTCACTGAAAGTTTCATAATAAACATTAGCTATGAGTATTTCTACATCACAGAAGTCTGTTTAACTCTTTAAAATATGTATAGTTCTGGACTATGTCTATGGACCTAGAAATGGAAGCAAAACTTGAAGTATTTCCCTTAGCATTTGATCGAACTTACATTTTCAAAGATAAATAGATGAACAATATAATTATAGCAATTGCTATGTAGAGATATAAATACAAAAATAATGATTAATAGTTCAAAATACATATATATGTAATCTATGTACGTATATATCCATCTATCTTCATCTTTCAAATATATTTTCCTTAGTATCTTTACAGACACCAATGAATTGGAGTGATTGCTACTTTACAAGATGAATATTCTTTAGAAAGATACCATTTCCAAGGTTTTCTCTCTTGTATCATTCTACATATCAGTTCTAACATCTTTACTTACATCTAAATGCCATCCCATTAATTGTCAGTCCCTTTTATCAGCCTTTCAGATATCTCGGTTTGATTCAGTGGATACTAGATTGCTCCCCTCCTTTTTTTTTTTACAACCCGATATACTCATAGATGTAGTACAAAACTGTAGTCTCTGTTTTTTTTTTTTCCATTGCAATTGTTGCAAATATCCAAAATCACAACTCATGCTATTAATTTCAGCTGATATTTTCAACTCTCTTAACCCAGGACTACATCCGACAGCTGTAAAGGCTTTCAGCCATAATAAATCTCTGCCTGACTTCCCAAAGCAAACAGAGTTGAAGAGAGTGATCCCTCCAATAACATTTTGTCAGCTCAAATCACCACCACAACATAAGTGATCCAGACAGTCTGAACTGACTCCAGGCTTCCCAACCTCCGGTCCTTATTTCCTATTTTCTTTTACTTATGAACTGTTCTTAATATTCTGAAGACTCTGAAAACGCTGTGTTCATTCCTCAAGATTGGCTGAATGCCCATTTAACAAGCATTTTTCCCCTTCTCTCTTTGAAAAGATTCTGCCTCCTGACCTGCTTAGACTAGTACATCTGGAAACAAAGTTTATTCAGGTCTGCTAATTTAGGGGGAAAAAAAGAGTAGCTAAACTCTAATGCTATCAAATTAAAACATTAGTAGTAAATCTCTCTTCTTGGAAAGTAAGTGAAACAAAGTAATTTTCCTTGATATGCTTTATTCCAGAGATTGTGATGTCTGCACAACATAGACCTCTCAACCGTGCGCATCATTAATAATGTGTGGAGTGAATTAATGAGCTTCCTTGGAGTTGAGTACCCTGAACAGAAGCTAGGTCAAGCCATTTGAGCCTGGTGGAAAAATGTATATATTATCTAAAACCATGTTTTCAAATAGCATATAAGAGCACAGAGCCTTTGATTCAGACAGATCCATCTTCCAGTGTTGGATCTTTCGCTGACTCCCAGTTTGACCAGGAATACACAGGCCTCTGGTTCCTCATCTGAAAACTAGGGACATTATGACTTGCATAATAAAATAAAACAGGATTTTTTTTTTTTCTTCATCTTGCTGTTCGCACTGTCTGTGTTTTAATCAAGACTTTGCTATGGGCTTGGGTGAAGTGTTACCCCAAAGCAACTGGAAAAAATGTAGTTTCCCAAATAACTTAGCATCTGTAAATCTTTTATTTGAATAATTCTGGCAGAAAATAAGTACCTGCTAGCCTCCCAATTATATGGCATTTCAGAAAAATATATTTTGGGGCTATGCATTCTTTTATCTGAACGAAATCACACGAGCATACTATTTTTATTTCTCCAACATTAAAATCGTGTCATTTATTAAATGCTGGTACATAATGGGCACTACTTTATTTAATTAATAGATGAACACAGCAAGGTAAATGTTATTATGACTATTTTCCAAATAAGAATGTTAAAAATCAGCAAACTTGTGAGCTAATAGCTATAAAATAAATGAAAAATTTAGTTAGGTTTCATAGCCAGATTCAATCAGTTGAAAACTCATTTTTAAAAAATTTACTATTATTCAATATTGATTTTGAAACAGAACTGAAAAATCATTTAAGTGTCTAGGTTGGCCGTATAGTGTCATGGCTAAGCCTGGTCTTTTGAGCCTGAATGCTTGGATTCAAATGCCCAGTTCTGCCCCTTACTAACTTTACCAATACACAAGTTATTTTATCCTTTTGGGCCTTAGTTCTGTCAACTATAAATTAGGGATAATAATGATCTACTCCATAGGATTTTTATAAGATTTAATGAGTTAGTACATTGCTCAGAACAGCACTTGGTACATAAAGATTGCTTGAAAAATGTTAGCATTATTATTTTTAGTAAAGAAAGATACTGATAACTAGAAAGCTTAATGAATTTGTCTAAGGTCAAACAATTAGTTCATAATAGAGACTGGATTGTACTCAGACCTCCAGAGCCACATAGGATTCAGTTTTCAGTAACATAAACGTAGTGTCTACTATGGGCACCTTGCTAGGGATTGGAAAAGCAATATGAATAAAACAAATTACATTCTTAGATCTTACTAGTGTCATTGTGAAAAATATAATTACATAAGCCAGTGATATCGTATGTGTGGGTACTATTGCACGTAACTCACAGAGGGTAGTGGGGGTACCTAGTAGGTAGAGCTAACCTCAGTGTCAGAGAAGGCTTCCTGGAAAAAATGACCTCTAAGCAAAGATGTGAAAGAGCAAAAGATGACTAGCAGGTAGGCCAGAAGACCAGGTTCTTTAAACAATTTTAAGTTTGACTGTATCAAAATGATCATTAGTTTCATATCTAGAAGAAAACATTAATGAGCATGGATCCTATGAAAAGTAGAAAGCATATGATCATTCTAGAAGCTGAATAATTTGGATAAAATGATTACAAAGCACATAACCTCCTGAAGTATTTTTAAAGGATTAATGACTGTTCATAGAATTCTAAACAATGCCTTTTCAAACTGAGGTCATCCAAGTACAAAGTGTGATTAATAATCCTGCAATGCTAAATGTTCGATGATATGGGAAAAAAGAAAGTTGCTACTGTTGGCACAAATGGATTTGGAGAGTAACAGAAAGAACATTGAAAAGAACTAAAAACACACATTGTTACCTTCATAGCTCAGGTTGTTGAAATTATACTCTACTTAAACTTTTGTTGTTTGTTTGGGGAAAAACTATTTCTGTTCCTCAAATAATTGGGAATGAGCATCAACTGATTATGGTTTTGGATGCCTCAACTTTATTGAATCTTTAAAAAAAATCTTGGTGGGGAGGGAGTTATTAACACATGGCACTGGCTACTAGGAAAAAGCTGTAATGCTGAAGATAACAGTTTTGCTGATAGAACAATCTGGACTTTCATCTCTCAGTAACTACAGTAGTACTCTTTTAACTTTGGGATCCTATTCTCATGGACATGAAGCCCATCAGACAAGGCGATAATTCTGTTAAAGATATCTCATTTGGTTTTTCACATAGCATTGATAATAATGGTAGAGTTTTCACCACATTCCAGTTTTATAAATACACTAAGTGACTAGGTAATTGGATCTGGTTACTTCAATTTATTCCCTGTATGCCAGTGGATTTTAGTTGTTCAATGTTTCCTTTCTCCCCAGAATTCATATGTAATTTACAGAATATAATGTTGTTCTATGATGATTAAAAACAGTTATTATGTTTGTGCCAAATAAAAAATAATGGGTATCACCCAAGATGATTAAATAGGCAATAAGGGATAAAAATCTCTGCCCCACGCAATACTTGGTTCATAACTTGCCACTGATATTTAAACCCTATCCCACTCTCAGAAATTCTTGTTATATTTACTTTATCCATTTCATCAACCCAAAGTCAAACATAAAATCATACAGAAAGGGAAAGGGTCAAACATTTGTAACTTTATTTATAACAAATTAACCACTCTTCATTAGTATCTACGAAGAGTTTGATAATCATGCCTCCAACATAAAGTGTATACTATAAGATGTTTTAGCCTGTTCATATTTTACCCCATTGTTTATATAAAAACAGTAATAATAACAAAAGCATTAATACTTATATAGCCCTTATTACACAGCAGACATTGTTCTAGACACTTTGCAGGTAGTAACACATCATCCCTACACAAGCTTATGAAGTAGGTACTATTTTTATGCACATTTTACATTTTAGGAAACTAAGGCACAAAGAGATTAGATAAATTGCCCATTAATATAATTCATAGCAAGACTGTAGGCTGCTAATAGGTTACCCAATATGCAAGTATATTTTTTATGAGAATTAGCCTGGGATTGAATTCACATGGAGCTCAGGGTTTTGATGACACAGTGAAAGAGTGACGATGTATTATTTGATTGTGGCTCATTAAAGATAAGAAGAGATAAGTAGAAGTGAAAAGTAGAGGTTATGTCGAGGCACATTCCTTAAATTCTCTTCATTGCATGGGTAAACATTAGTGGTTAGCACAATGAAATGAAGAGAAACGTCAGGATGAGTAACAGTGCCATCTGCAGCTCAGTGGACATAGTCTGAAGGCCCTGTCTCTCTCAAGGTAAACAGGAAAGTTCTTACTAGGATTTACAAAGTCACATGTGT
The DNA here is from genome assembly GCF_000956105.1 of Propithecus coquereli. Taxonomy (NCBI): domain Eukaryota; kingdom Metazoa; phylum Chordata; class Mammalia; order Primates; family Indriidae; genus Propithecus; species Propithecus coquereli. The sequence continues at coordinate 1,140,431 of NW_012142412.1, forward strand.
GGCCTTTGTTCTACATTAACTCTCTGATCATAACTACTGCTGTCCCCCTTGGTCACTTTGCTGCAGCCACAATGGCCTTCTGGCTTTGCCTTGAACATGCTGTGCACACATCTACCCCAGGACCTTTGTACTTGCTCTTCTCATGGTCTACTCTAAACTATCCCCATGGCTTTCCCCCAGCCCCTTGCCTCCTTCAGCTCTTTTTTCATACGTTGTTTCACATGGGAGGCTTTCCCTGACACCCCCTTTAAAATGACAACCACCCTATCCCAGCGTGCCTGTTGCTCATCTTTGATTTAATTTGGTCCAAAGCTTTTAGTGCATAACTACTAGATATATTATTTACATTTTCTTTTTAATTGTGTGTTCCTTCTTACTAGAATCTAAGCCCCATGAGGGCATGATTTTCTCAATTTACCCTTTGCACAGTGCTTGGAACGTAGCACGGGTTCTGTAAATGTTAGTGGAATGAGTGAAATGAATGACTACGTTGGCAATCTTTCCTAACTATGTATATCATGGGGATTAATGATGTATTTTTTATGTAGGTCCACAAGTTGTAACTCTTTGCTTTGTACTATGCCTTGATCTAGTCAGATTTTCATTAACACTACAAGAATGATCTGTCTTCAGTGATTGGTTCTTATACACGAGCAAGAAGCCCCAAATTATAATTTTGTTTATTTCAATCATTGAAAGAAGTTAGTCTTTGGAAATGTTGTCCCTTGAGCCTCTGGAGACCTTCTGCGCTTTGAAGGTATTATGCTCCCCTGGTCAACTCTAACACATCACCCCCACCTATAACAAGGCAAATAGAAAGAAAAAAGAAAAAGTGACTGTTGATCTGTGCCTAATAATTCGTTGTCTGGAGATTGGTGTGTGTGTGTATACACATACATATAGACAGAGAGAGATAATCTCCAGCAATCTAACAAACTTTTTGTTATCAAACTACAGAAGAATGATGATATTCCAGGTCCAGTGTGTCCTGGATTGCAGCACAGGCTGAAAGTTCCACCACCAAGTTCCCGTTGGCTGCTTAAGCAAGCTATGCTGCTTTCCATGACTTGAGAAAATTAGCTCTGACAAGCAAATGCGAATGTTTTACTCAGAACAAGAGAGAGAAAGAGAGAGCGCAGAAGGGAGAGTGAGTGAGAATGTGTTTTAGATATTTTCGATGGAAGGATAAATTTGACAGTTCTGCAGGTGATCAAAACCATATAATTCAGGCACTTATTTTTAATAAATATTTAAAAGTTTTGGTAAAATATTTCTGAAAATACCACTTATTCTCCTACTCACCTCTTCACCTCAGAATTTATCTTTTTCTCCCTATTTTTCTGCAATCGATCTTTATTTCACTATAGATCTGCCTCTGAAGTTGTGTTCACCATCCAAAGAAATTTTATTTTCCCCTAGAATATCCCTGTCTTATCTTCGACTTTCCTAGCTCAAATAATGGACCACCGCTCAGAGGAGACCAAGTACCTGCCTCAGCTTCCCAGAAGGTTCCCAGAGAGAAAGTGGGAAAGTCTACAGGCACAACTCACACTTCAAACAAAGACTATGAAAAACTGCAACCTGAGTCTTATTAAAGTCTGTGTGCCTGTCTGAGACAGGGAGTTCATGCCAGCCTGCATCTCCAAGATGAAAACTTCAGCCACCCTCAACTCCTGTATCTTCCGCCTTAGTCATTCTGTCTTTGAGACCTGCTCCCTGCTTTGCCTGAGATACTAATCCAGATTTATGACTTCCTTTTCTGAGAGGTTGTGAGCTTCTTAGGAGGCACGGACCACATGCATCCTCTACGTGTCTTTCAAAATGTTCATCCAGCTTGAGGCATGGAGGGAATCCTTCGTAGATGCTTTTTGAAATAGTCCTAATCATATATGTAACTATCAGAAAATACATGTTATCTCTTATTCTTAATTTCTCTATTTTTGTGTTTAAAAACCATACTTTGCTAACTGAGATTATTTGTATTACATTCATTTCTCTGAACCCAGGTCAAGTTTCTTCATCTCTCTATTTGTGAAGGCCACTAGCAGATATGATTCTAATTCATTCCTAATAATTCTATATTATTATTAGAAGCAGCACCACACGCTCTCTAAATGTGCTAATTTTCTGTTTTTAGTTCGGTCCAAAGGAGTTTACTTTTAAATAGCGTAATTTTTCTCTCCATTGGATCTCCAACTCCTACATTTTTTTCTTTAACTTAAACATAATAATTTTCCTTCTCTTTGAATATGACTCCTTTTATCCATGTATCTCTTTTTTCCTTCATCTTTTTCTTACTTCTCTCTTCCCATCTTTGATTGCTCCTTTCTGCTTATTTATCTCTTTTATCCCAAGGTGAGTAAAAAACCTTTTGCAAAGCACCACACAGAGCACCATGCAATTTCATTTTCCCAAGTGGTACAATGTGTAGATTTCCCCCACTAGATTTAATTTATCATGTTCATAATTGCTTTCTCCCAAAGACTTTTAATCAACTTAATTCTAAAAATTATTATTCAAAGGGCTAACAACCTCTTCAGGATTTGGGGAAAATGCTAATAAAGTAGATGTTTTTGTAGTAAGAGTTTTATATGAATTCGTAATCATTGGAAAACATCATTTAAAAACATATGTACTAAAGATTCATCTACTCAACAAGCATTAAATGCCCATTCCATGCTGAGCATTTTACTATGCAATAGAATTGTTTGAAGAATGCCAAGTGGGATGGAATTTGAGCAAACATATTTTTTCAATATTAATTTTGAAAATACTGTGTAGACTTTCTTTCAATGACCTATTTTCAAACTATGCCCTTTTCACCCACATTTTTCTTTAATATTCCATACATACTTTCATTTATATAATTTTTATGTGTTTATTTCTTTATTAATTACTTGTAATTGTGATAAAAAACACATAACATAAAATTTACTCTCTTAACCATTTCTAAGTGTGCAGTTCAGCAGTGTTAACTGTATTCATATTGCTGTATAACAGATCTCTAGAAGTTTTTCTTCATGCAAAACTGAAACTCTGTACCCATTAAACAAAAACTCTCTATTTCCCCCTCCCTCAGCTCCAGGCAATCACTTTTCTTCTTTCTGTTTCTAAGAGTTTGACAACATTAGATAACACATAGAAGTGGGACCATGTAGTATTGTTGCTTTATGACTAGCTTATTTCACTCCGTGTAATATCCTCAGGGTTCGCTCATGTTGCAGCATGTGATAGGATTTCTTTCCTTTTTAAGGATGACAATATTCCATTGCATTTCTATGCTACATTTTCTTCATCCACTCATTTGTCCATAGGCACATGGGTGGCTTCCATCTCTTAACTATTGTAGACAATGCTGCAATGAACATGGGTGTGCAAATGTCTTTTGGAGATTCTGCTTTCAATTCTTTTAGGTGTATACCCACAAGTGGGTTGCTGGATCATGTGGTAATTCTATGTTTAATTGTCTGTAGAACTCCATACTCTTTTCCATAGTGGTTACCCCGTTTTAGATTTCCACCAACAGTGTACAATGGTTCTAATTTATTCATATTCTCACTAACGCTTATTATTTTCTGGTTTTTTTTTAATACAGAGGCCATCTTCATAAGTGGGTGGTAATATCTCCTGATTTTTATTTGTATTTCTCTAATGATTAGTGATGTTGACCATCTTTACATGTGCTTGTTGGTCATTTGTGTATCTTCCTTTGAGAAATTTCAATTCAAGTCCTTTGCCCATTTTTTAATTGAGTTACACTGTTGTTGTTGAGTTTTGGATGTTATTTATATCCTGAATATTGATCCTTTATCAAATATATGACTTACAAATATTTTCTTCCCTTCGGTGGGTTGACTTTTACTTTGTTAATGATTTCCTTTGATGCACGGAAGTTTTTGAGATTGATGTAGTACGTTTGTCACTTTCACTTTTGTTGCCTGTGCTTTTGATGTCCTATCCAAGAAATCATTACCAAATCCAATGTCATGAAGCTTTTCCCCTAGGTTTTCTTCTAGGACTTTTATTGCTTTAGTTGTCTCATTTAGGTCTTTAATCCATTTTGAGTTAATTTTTGTATATGGTGTAAAGTTAAGAGTCCACCTTCATTCCTTCGTATGTGAATTCAGCCTGAGCTTTCTCAACTTTGCCATTAAGAAATGTGCTTATCTTTGGAAAAGTGGGGAAAATATACCTACCTTTAAAGGTTGTTATAAGCACTGGAGGTAATGTGTAATAATAGCTAGTCTTTATTATTTACAAAGAGACAGGTGCTGTTTAAATGCATTAGACTTACTGCATTTAATCCTCACAACAACCCTAGGAGGCAGGTACTATTTCATCTCCATTTCAAAGAGGAAATTGTGGCTTGGAGGCATTAAATCACTTGCTTGAGATCACACAGCTCTTACATATTAGTGTAGGGTTTGAACCCAGGCAGTCTCACTCCTAGTTTTTTTTTTTAACTACTATACTAAACTGCTTCCCACTTCAAGTGTTTAGCATAATACATAATTAATTATTTTTCTCTCCTCCTATTTCTCTTTTTTCCTTTCTCCTTCTCTCTATTCCTCCTCCTCTTCCTCCCTCTCCTTTTTCGATTTCAAAACCCACATTTGAAAATCTCTATCACAGTAGCCCCTATATTTTGTAAGTGAGCTGGCAAAAATATTTCCATCAAAAGAAAAGATATTCACGACAATTAATTATTAAACTAGGTGGAATATATTTTTCATCTTTGCTTTAACTCTAATGATTTATACTTATTTTATGGTAATAGTCAATTACGTTCACGGTTATCAGGGCCTAGCACCATTCAAGTTAAGACACAATTAACAGTATTGAATATCTAATATTCCAGGTCTCGTGCTGGGCAGTCCATAACCATTGTCTAATTTAAATCTCACACCAAACATGGGAGAATTCCAAGCCAAGAACTCATTCTACTCCACAGCCATCTCACATGTATTAATCTTTTAAAATAACCAAAATAAGCCTTAGTCGTTTTTTGAACTCTCTGACAATGTTTCCTTTCTGTGCATTTGGAAATTCTAACACCCAAAGCGATGTTGTTTTAAGAGTTTGGTATAAGTATACTCCAAAGTTAAAGTTTACATTGCAAAAAGAAGAGAAAATATATTTGTGAAAATGTTTTCATAATTTGGAATTTAAAAGATCACATTGCAAGCAATACTCATAGAATTGCAGAGCAAATTTTCTTGGTGCAGATGAACCTGATTCTTGTCCCTCTCAAAATAAATCCACCTAAAAGAAGAAATGATGTCAGAAGGGTGTGATTATTATGGGATGGAGGTTTGCTATCCTCTCATGTGGTAGAAGGTTTCACTGAGAACTACTGACTCACTGGTCTCTATAAGAAAGAGATTACCTCTATTTTACTAAAGCACATACACGTTTTACAGAATGATTCACAAGTGTTTCATCTGCAGGCACACATTTCAAAGCAAAGCATTTCTGTCTATCCCTGGTGAAAATAAAGGTATGGCCTTGATATTGTAAGACAGCAGCAGCAGCAGCAGGGAAGAGGATGAGTGAAACAGGAAAAGGTGGCCAGAATGAAAGTTCTTGCAGGCAATCTTATCTTCCCAGATGAAACTATCCAGTCTTTGGGTGCGCAGTGTATACAATGAGAGGTTTATAGAGAAATCAAGAGTTGTTTGAAACAAAACAAATGAAAAATCACAAACAATACAAATTAATCAAAAGGTGAGACTTGCTGCAATGCTTCAGTGTTTAAATAGCCAATGATCTTTTCTATAAAAACCCTGAAAGCGAAAGTGGTTGCCTTTTAAGTTTTGCAAACTCTGTGAGGCGATGACAACCTCCTGCAGACTGGCCTTTGGCTGATCAGATTTCAGCAGCTCATTCAGCTCCAAAGCCGGGTTCTCATCCTATTCGACAGGGAGGGTTCACTTAGGCAAGGGCCCATATGGCAAGTTTTACTGTACAAAAGAACTTTTTCCTCCTTCTACCCTCCTCATGGACACTTCAGGCAACCAGAGGCCAGCATTTCTAATGGGGGCCTAATTTCACATTTATTTCCAGCTTGTCACAATTGGAAGCCAGTATTTTCATTATAAATGCGATGGTATGCCAAGACTTAATGGCCTCCATATTAACGCTTAAAACCACCTGGCAGTAAGTAGCAAGTTTCTAAATGATAATTTGCAACATGTAGATGCCACCAGATCTAAAATTTTCCCTTTATAACTTAATTTATACAGAGAAATCTCAATTTTAAGTGGCTAGAAAAGTCAACATTCTACAATATTTCTCTTGTATTGTCTCTTGTATGATAAGTAAGGAAAATATATTTGGAGGAGAAAACACTTGAGAGTTGATTTTATTTTATGCAATGCATGATTTTTGCTAAGAGGGAAATAAATAGATAAAGTAGGAGAGAGAAAGAGAGAGAGGCAGGAATGTCAGAGAAAATATATTTTACATGTCTGAGTTATTTCTTGGAAGACTCCACATGATGTTTTCCTGCTTCTAAAATTTTCCAGGGTTGCCATCCAGAGTCAACACACTGTATTAAATGCAGAGACCCCCATCACCAACTCACAGCAAAATACCCAAACAGTCACGATTGTTCAAAACTACCAGTGAAGACCTCTTTGGAAATTGTAACTCACAGGCAAGCGTCTCTGCCTCACAGAGCAAATCCTCTGAGATACTCAGTCTCTCCTGCTGAAACTTCATCTTCCCCTTCTGCCTTTGGGTCATTTCCAAACAGCAGGGCACCAGACGCATTCTACCTTATGCAGAGCCGTACCTAAGTACAAGAGGATGGAGTTTCACCGTCGGCTCAGAGCATTTTTACCTCTGAGCCTTTACAGTAAGTCAGGACCTTGAAGTAACTTGATCATTTGTTGTTTTAGAATGTTAATCACTTCATTGAGTTATCTAGTTATTTAAAAAAAAATAAAATGAAAACCACATTAAGATAAATTAACCAGTCCTTGCTAGGCCGTGTCGATAGTTAAAAGAAATTATTCAATTATCTAATATTTTGTTGATTCTCTTTGAACAGTTCATGGTTTCATGTTTACGGCCGAAGTCAGGAAAAACTTTCCAAAATTATTCCAATTCTGCTTGTGATTCTGACTTCCCTTGGTGAACGTGTGCAAATCCTTCAAAGTCTGCTTTCCATGTCTAGGTTACTTGAGTATTATCATTATCATGGTTACCTATATGGAGGTGGAAACCTTCAGTGTTTGAAAACCAAGCATACATTGTCATCACTGCACTCAGTGAGAATGAGGAAAGTTGAGCAGTTGTCTCCATTTGCTGATTTTATCCCATTGACTGGCCCTCCCCATTCTTCTGGGCTGGCTTGACATGAAGAGCAAATAACAGCGTTAATCCCCAGGATTTGGAAGGGAGATGGGATTTCGAGCTCTCTTTATCTTCAGACCTTTGCAGAGAGAGTTGGTGAGAGCCTGCAGCACAGTCAGCAAGACAAGCTGCTGTTGTTACTGTCCACAATCAGGGTTAACTTTCAGAACAGTGTGGGCTCTTCTGTTGCATTTCCTTCCTTCAAAAGTGAGAACTAGGACCCATTTTATGGAAAAATGTGATCAGAAAGGGCTGGAAAGTTAACACTGGGCTGATAAACAGAAGAAAGTAACTTATTGTCAGTCATAAAGGCTTTGCCTACAATGCACCTTTTTCTCCTGCTCTAGCGTGGATCATACCGACCAACCATTCCTGATTTAGGCTGAGATGAAGGCTCCTCAGTTGGGCAGGGGACACGATGACTTTGCTGTGCTGATTATGTCACTCTCAAGTCCAAACCTGTATTGTGATTGTGAAGAAATTGGATGTGTCCTCAGTTGGATATATATTCATCAAGGGTCTCTTGAGTGCAAAGTTAACAGTTTTGGAGTTTATAATATCTTTAGGAGATGTGCTCTCAACCACTGAGTAGCTTAACAATTTAAAGAATCAGATTCATCATGAATAGCATGACTAAATAAGTAATTTTAGAAATTCCTAAACGAATAAAGGAATCAGCTATAGTATGTATGCTATATGAGGTTTTGCAATTATTTCCTTTCAACTTACACCGTAGAATACTTTAATCACACCTTAACTTTTCTCATAAAATGTTCAAAAAGTGTCACAATATATAACATCATATACCGACCTTCAAACTTTCTACCATGTCCAAAAAACTGTTAAATGTTATTCATGACATTTTTCATGAATTTCATGTCATATGAAAAGCCAATTTCTGTTAGACAATTGCCTATTTGAATATTAAAATGTGGAACTTACTACCAGACCAATTAACTATTGTCACCACACACATCTACCTCACTCTATGGGGCTGTATAAATAATATTCAACTTTATTCAACTTTGTTATGGTTATTGAGTTGAAAATCTCCAATTCTTTTGGTCTATCATGCTGGAAACAAGATATAGTCCCAGGGTAGGGAACCAGAAAGCCCAAGCTAGCCATAAAAGGAAGCAGGGTGTTACAAAACAATCTCCTTTTGATTTTCTCATTGTTGCTTTTATTCATATATCTTTTAAATTGACAAATAATAATCGTGCATATTCAGGGGGTACATAGCGAAGTTTCCATACATATAATATATTGTGATCAGATCAGGATAAGTAGCATATCCACCATCTCAAACATTATCATTTGTGCTGGGAACATTCAATCTCCTCCTTCCGACTATCTGAAACTACACAATACAGGATTGTTAACTATAGTCATTCATGTGTTTTTGAATACTGGATTATGATTTTTCTTCTCAAGAATTTGGCCAAATCCTCAGGGAGATAAGAGCACAATGTCTTAATGTTCATTTAGATTCATGAAAGAAATAGGAGCACAGTGTGGAAGACTGTCAAGATTTCTGAAACTTATCAACATGTTCAATGAAAATGAGTAGAAGACTTTTTAACTCTCTATACTGGGGCTCCAAACTCTTTCATCCTGCGCTTCCTTTGGTTAATCATTAACATCTTCAGGAGCCCTAAGTCTAAGAATTTGTGGCCAGACAACAACCAATTTAAAGGAGATAGAATGTGCAACTCAATAATGCCTTTCTTGATTGCTTGAGTTTGAAATAATATTATTAGATATTGCTTCTTCTTATAAGTACCAAATAACCTAGTCTAATGCAGAAACATATTGGAAGGTACAAAACATTAAAAAATGTTGAATACTAATAGTGCCAATACTTTATTTTGAATACTGTCTTATTTTTGAGAAGTAAATTATTACTAGAAACAAAACAAGTTTCTCCTTCTTCCTAAAAACGTCCAGTTGTTTTCAGGATATAGGAAATAGATAAATACCCAGCAGAAATATATCATCAATTTAAGTAGTTTTTTTCATGCAGGGACTTTCTAAGTTTTATAAAACTTATGTTATAAACTTGACATTAAGCAGACTACAAAATGACAAACTTCTATAGTAAATTGAAATTAAAATATATGGTAACACTTTCTTCTTTTTAATCTACAGAAAATATGAAGCATATACAATAGAAAGATCTCAATAGCCATAGATCTCTTTCCTTTATATTCCTCTTCCTGTAAAAATAGTTTGGAAGTAGTACCATCAATTCATGGATCTAAATGTATTTTTCCTCTGGTTTCTACAAAAATTAGGTCTTAAAACTTTTCTGCACACAACTTCTAATTCATTTCAAAATGGGTTTAAAAGAGTTGTGAAGACAGAATGAGAGAGAACAAGTTCACATATGTGTAGTGGGCTTACCTATATGTCTCATTTTATCTGTTAAGTGGTTTTATTATTCAGATGAGAAACCCTATGCCTAACAGTGATGGGGAACCACAGTCTTGGTGCCTCTTCAATATTTTCCACTGTGCCACATAGGACACCTTTCTGGTAGTTTCTCCCTCTTGCCAGCCCCAGCCGAACCTGATCTTCTTGCTCATTGGTCTCTTTTAGTCACATGACCCCAATCAATATGTCTGTGTTAAAAAGCTCCCTTCTGATTTTAGTTTTCTTCCCTCCTAGCTTTGGCCACCTGGTCACTGACTTTGCTATAGCCCTGGCTTATACCTGGGACAGTATCACTCCTTGGTCTTCCACTGTGACAATTCTCAGACCCAAATAATCTCAACTGTGGGTTTTCTTTACATGTGGACTTCGAGGTGCAGCTGATTAAATGAACCCATTTCATTACAAATGTAAGCTTTTGAAATTGGGCCATTTTTACTGTTCAAAAATCTTTTTGTTCTCCTCCTGCTGATTCTCTAATGAAGTTATCAACGTATGACTCTCAAAACCCTCACTGGGTCTTTTCAACTTTCCCAATTTCAAGTTTCTTATCTTTATCTGCTTAGTGAAAATGCTACTGGAACTTAATGTGTTTTATTCAGTACTCTATTCCCTCGAGCTGGGTTCCTTGTCCACATCGGTAAGTCTGTCAGAGGCACCATTGTTCTCTAATCTATATAAACTCAATTTTGATGTATTCTCTGCCAAGTGGTCCCCTTAACCTACCCAAATTCTCCTCAAGGGCCAAAATCATTTCTCAGTAACAACTTCTGATGCCATCTTAATTGTTTTCATGCTTATATCAAGAATTATAGAATTACTTTAAAACTGTAAAGAATCTAACATCCTCCCTTTAAGATAGAACATGGACATATTTGTTGAATAAATTAGTGAGTATCCTAATGAATACATATTTGATGCATTGATAAGTAAATATCTGAAGTGCTGTTCCACCTTCTCCCCAGGAAAATCATGAGTTTTATGCTAGGTGGAGGCCACCTCTACTAAGAAACTTCTTCCCTCTCTTCTTCTAAATATCAATGTGCTCTGTTTCTAATAAGTGCACAAGAGATTTTTGAGTTCTGTGAATATCGAATGGCCTTGTGGAAATGAAATAAAATTCACGAAGGTTTTTATTAATTTCAACACAACACAGAATTTATGTATGAGGCAAAATCCCCAAATAAATAAATAAATAAGCCCTAGGAATTTATTATGGTAAAGAAGCATGAAGATAACAGCTAACAACTAGTGGTAGGTGTCAGATAATGACTATGCGGGTGAATAAAAGGCTGGATCACATTCTTGGGAGATACTTGAAACCATCTGGGAGGAATCCCTGAAAATATCTCAGGACTTTTTCAAGAAATTACCTTATCTTTCTGACATCTGAATTTAAATACTTTTAACTTTAAATATAATCATATCTGAATATATAATATATCCCAATCTATCACTTTAATTTCAATTCTCTCCCTCTTTTCTGTGCCATTATCTTACAAATTTGTTGTTCCTTTTACAATTAATTTTGTCATAGGGAGAGTTATTCAACTCAAGTACTTCAAAATCATCAAGGGAATCATAGTAAATATTGAATAAAGATGTAACTTATTTTATTTCTTATTTTTACTGCCAGCCACATAGTTTTGCATTAAATCAAACCTGACTACTATAAACCACATTCTTGAATAGCTTACTATTTTATGTTATTTTACATCTCTGCAGAAATGAGCAAGTAGACCTTCACCCATCCAAACGTCAGGTTTCTGCATAATCTTTGAGTCACTGTAGACATGTTGTATGTGTGGGTGGGTTCTTTTCTTTTTTTCTTTCTCTTTCCCAGAGACTGGTCAAATCACACTGGCTCCAGAGTTTGGCCCTGCTGCCCTAGCAATAAAGGTCATCGGTAGCATGGAGTCAGCTTTGGGTATCTCCCAATCAGAAACAAATAACAGTGACTCCTTTGGGAATCTGTTGAGACCATTACAGACCTTCCAATGAACAGTTAAGCTTTGTAGTGTGCCTCCTTGAGAAACAGCTGTTTGTCTAACCTTTGAACTGACCAATGCATTAATCTGAAGCATAATTTAGTTCTGTCTGAGCTCCTGGGTACGGCATGAATAGCTGGCTTTGCTCACATTCTACCAGTCTCCAAAATAATACTTTTTGTGCTTGTTTAAAAATAGTCATTTTCCCCTTCCCGATTTAATTATGTATGATCATTTGATAAGGGGATGCCAGGGCTGGTGTATAGTTCCTATACTCCTATTCTGATAACTCTTCCTCTATCTATCCTGATCCTGCTGTTATTTCCTGATATTCATCAGAATCCATAAAGCAGCTACTCTCTGAAGGCCCCTTTTCACACCAAAGGGAAAGTTGCGCTGAGGGCTTTGCTCAGGTGAGGAGAGGTTAAGCAGAGCATCACACAGGCACAAGTTGCCTGCATTGTGATGTGGGGTGCAACATTGTAGCATTCTACAGGAAAGCCCCAGTTTGAGGCACCTTCCTGTGGAGTGAACTCCTTTTGCAAGCTGGAGGAGGTCTGTAGCACAAAAAAAGTCTGATTTTGTCCATTTCTTTATGAGAACTAGATTCCTATCAATTCAATAGACAGAATGGGAGAGAAACCTTAGCAACTGGGAAAATGCCTGGACAACAAATGTGTAACTGGAAGACCACAATCTCGTTCTTCTATGATTTGAAGCAAAGAAAATAGTAAAGCAGGAAAAAAAGAGCTCGTTACCTGAAATAGTTTACAGTTAAAAAGAAAATGATAAAAGCATATTGTAAATTACTCAGAAACCTTAGGGATGCAGTGGGAATTTTGTTTGTTTTTAAAGGGAAAACAAACTCTGCTCAGCTGGGGAGCAACTGATAACTGATTTGGAAACACAGAAAAGCACACGGAATGGTGAAAAGATGCAGGGCTGAGATTCCAGAGCCCTGGATAGCCTGCCCAGTTTGAATTGCAGTTGCTCTGCTTGCTAGCTGTGCAGCCATGAGAACTTTCTACTCTTGTCATACCTTAGGTGTGTCATCTGTAAGATGGGAATACTATTGATGGTGCTCTCCTCTTGCCCAAAAAGTTACTTCTTTTCTTCCATAATGAGGATTATAGGACTTTCTGTGTTTACAGGGACCCTGCCTCCCCGGCTGCAATATGTTGACCTGGATGATTGACACCTAAACTGATCTTTCCCTGGAGTTCTGTAGGGTTGCTCCTGGTTAAAGGGATACAAACCCTTTCTGGAGGTGAAACTATGAGAAACCTAAGACACTTCGAGAGGACTGGAGAACAGGAAACCATGAGAAAGAGAGAGGGAGGGGCCCAGGAGCATGTTGGTGTCCAATGTGGGAGTGAAGATCCCATCTTTAAAATGGATTGTTCGGCCCTGTCTGCCCAGCTCATGACACGTGGACTAGTGACGAAATACCCAACCAAACTCTTCCCAAGTTCCTGATCCACAAATCATGTGCAAAATGACTATTTTAAGCCACCAAGGTTTGGGGTAGTTTGTTACACAACCATAGATAACTGGACTACTTAACAACAAAAAAAGCATTTTTATGGAAGGGCTATTTAAGACTCAGAGACATACTAGTTTGTTGATACCCACTTTTTGACCCAAATCTACATGAGAATCAAGGAGGTGACAGCATTTAAACACCAAAGAAGTTTTACCAAGTGACAGATGAAGACATGTTTCATCTCATTACAGACTGACAAGGTCTCTGAAATTCTGAAAAGACCACACCTGGATGCCGAGTTCAGTTTGAGGCATCTAAGCCCCAGACAGGTTGGAAGAAGTTCAGAGAAGAGTAATCCCAATTCTGACCCACACCTCCCCCAATTAAGACATAAATTTTTTTTTAAAAAAGCAGAAACCCAACAACAACTGTCTACTCCACACATAAAACCACAGTGATTAAAGAAGGAAGGTCTGGCTAGAGATAAAAGACAAAGCATGTAACTAACTACGTGAAAATGTACCTCAGGGCTAGCAACTCGTAACTACAGGAAAGGTATGATCTGACGCTACAAATATTTGAAAGTCGCTTTGCACCAGCAATAGAACAGCTTTTTATGAGGTGTTATTAATAAGATAAAACAATTTTTTTCAAATTTCTTTTTTTTCAAGTCCACATTAATAAACTTGGAGCAAAAATCTTTGTGAACAAAAACAAGCATATTCACACTTTCCTTGTTTGTAGCTATTATTCCAACTAAGAAGAATAATTACTTACCACCAATAAAAGCCAAAGAAGACAATTTCAATGGTGCTTCTAGGTTAATCACATTTAAACATGCACATTTAGAAAATTATATAAACACATTTTATATTAACATACACTTAACAGGCATGCATGTTGTATTTTCTTTTTTACCTATTTCCTCCCTTTTTCATTTTGATAATCTGTACAGCCTATAATTTGGGGAAGTGATAGCATAAAAACACATTTTACATGGGTGTATTTTGATTGCATCTTTAAAAACTGAAATGACAGTCACCTTTGTATTTTTTTATTTTTCAATTAACACAAAGTAAATGCCAACTCTGTGTTAGGCACCGTGCTAGTATTTAGTGATACAAAGTATGTCAGTTATAGCTGTTGCCTCTAATCAGCTTCCATCCTAGTAGAGGAGAAAACATTATTGATTTTATGGTCTAAGTGCTCTAATAGAAATATGTGTCAAGGTCAATGGCTATAAAAGGAACAGGCTCTAGCATCTGATGAGACTCTCTAGTTGGGTCTTAAAGAATGATGTTATGTAAAAGTAAAGATGCAAAATATGTACAAGATGTATCTCAGTTGAGGTGCTATATGTGAAAACAGTTTAGAAAATGTGAAGTAATACATAAATATTAACTGTATTTATGGATAAACTAAATGTCAGCAGAGGGACCCAGCCTTTTAAAATTCAAACTAAATTGGCATGGATTCCCCACAAATGCCCAGCGCCTTACCAAGCTCTTCTGAGATTTGGAGGAGGCCTGAAAACCTTCATATTTCCTCTTGAGCATCAAACTCAAGGCTGCTCTTGAAGACATTCATTTTAAGGATCAACATGCCTGCACCTGTGTACGTTGATTTTCTACAGAAGGCTACAACCATAGAATGAAATACAGTCCTTTTTCCTGAGTTTTCACACACACACACACACACACACACATGCACAAACACACTGTGCATATAACATATTTGTACCCACAAGGAGATTTTTGCTGAAGGTTAGAGGAGAGAAAATCTTACTTATGTCGTGATAACACCAATAAGTTAGAGTAATTTCTCCACAGGCCCCAGCCTCTCTCCATGTTGTCCATCTCTGTGTTTCTCCTGACTAGACTGTTGCCCCATGGGACCTTAGACAATATTTAAAAACCCTTCTTACAAATTGTGCAGAGCAGTTCCTTCCATCCCCAAAATCCACCTCTGTTTGCATCCTTCCATCCCCAGAAACTCCTCAGTTTGCTCAAGTGCTGCCCACCTACCGCAGCTTTGAATCTCTCTGCTTCTTTAAACAGCCTCTGCAAGGAGTTAAGAATGGATTTGCTAGTGTATAGCCACCTTCCTAAGAACCTAGTGACTAGTCAATTTTGGGTTTAAATAGCATTTTCTGTTTTCTGTGAATCTGAGACAGGGTTTAATGTTTGAGACGTTTATTGTGAAGTTTCACTGCAATCAACAACTGGTGGGGGGGGGATCGGAAAGTGGGAGGAACTGCTGACCTGACGACTTTAACTCAGTTGTTCTCAATGGGGGAGCAATTTTGCCCTCCCCACCACGGACATTTGATAATTCTGGAGACATTTTTGATTATCCTAATCAGGATAAGAGTGAGATATTGTTACTGGCAATGAGAATGAGATATTGTTAATGACACTAAACCACCTATGAGGCATGGGATAGCCCCTTACAACACAGAATTATCCAGCCCCAAATGTCAATAGTACCAAACTTGTCTCTCACTGGGCAAAGTGGCTGAGCCTTTAAAACCCCAGCTCCATCAGTAAGCAATATAAGCAGGCAGCGATCTGCCCTGAAGCCATCCCTGAAGAGGCTGAGGAGGGCTGTCCAAGGACAGGATCCCCAAAACCCGAGACAATCACCCCTTCATTGAAGAGGGAAGGAGACAGCACATCTCCCTACATTTTTCTGCTATAGCTATATGCGACAATATAGAGAACAAATATTTCATGGTACTTTCCTGTGTTGCTGAGGCTACAGAAAAATGCATGCATACCTGTGATCAATTTCTCCTGGAGCAGAGTTAACTATAGGACCTAGTATTTATCAAGTTCTAAATGGTAGATGCTTTACCTGAACCATAAAGCCTTATCCTTATGCCAATCATTCTAAAACTTGATAACTCAACAAAACTATAAATACTTGATAAGATTTCCATTTCTGACCAATTTAATGACAAATCAGATGAAAACAGTTAACATTGATTTCATGCAATCCAAAGAAAATTGAAGCTTTTCTGGCTTTTAAAACCATAGAATGTCAGAAGTAAAAGGGAACCTAGCCGTTATCTAGTCCAATTCTGCATGCACTTGTATATGTATCCTGTATCCACAGCACCACCAACAAATTATGATCTCCTTAATTATCTGTAGTGAAATGCAACTTGCTATCTCAAGTGGTAGTTCATTCTAATTTAAGACATTTAATTGTTTTCCCCATTATATTAAGCCTCAAACTTCCTTCTTACAACTTTGTCTCACCATTCATAATTATGTCTTATGGATAATAGTTTTCCGTATGAATAATGCTCAAAGCTATTTTGTTTCTAAATAGACTGATATTTATTCTGTCTCCATAAAATATTTTCCAAATGAAATATATCTTTTTTTCCTGCGACCTGTGTACTACCTAAAGCATGGGTTTGAGTCTGCTTATATTGCCGGATACCGTGAACTCGAATATAATGTGTTTGCATTCTTCAATATTCTTTTGTCTTTCTTTTCACCAAACAAGTTTGCCTTTTTGTTAAGAAAAAAATCCAAAGTAATATTTTCTCTGATGGAACAAATTATGGATTGACAATTCAACAAAACTTCTTCATTATATAAATATAATAAATTAATGTTCAACATCATTTACAGAAAGCTAGTTAATCACTGTTTGCACTTGTTTTTATAGTGTCTATAGTAAGAAAATAATGTCTAAAAAATAGCAAATATGGAGTCAGGAAAAATAATGGGAATTTTGTTTTTCTCATTATTTTCATTAGGGCAGTTTTTAAATTGTCCTTGAATATGTTAGTTATTTCTCTGATATTTTAAATAGTTGAAGCCTAAAGTGCACAAATGATATTTGAACGTAATGAGGTTTTTCTTTCTGGAATGAAGTCCTTGTTATAAAAATATGAATGATAGTAGCAATGAATGGAATATGTTAATAATTATTCATAATGGTTAATTCTAAGTTTAATAATTAACATAAAATTGCAAAAAGAAACATTTGATCATGTATAATATGTATATTGTAAAATGACATTGCATATCAGTCTAGAGGAAGTTAATGAGTGCCCATTTGAAATCCTTACTCATTTATGTTTATTCTTATTAGTATATAATAATTAATAAAATAGTCGGTGATAAGAAAATGGAGTATGTAAATAGTTCTCCATATGTAAGCCCCAATGATGATATTTTCATTGGAAAAATGATTCTTATATGTCACACTTTTAAGAGGCCAAATTTAGTATATCCATTTCAGACACTAGAATTAAATTTTGTGGAGTAGATTCAGGATTCTAATTTTCTATTAAAAGAAATGAACGCGTTTCTCCTTTGAGTTTAAGGAGAAACTCATTTCTCCTTATGGTTAAATACATTTAACCATAATGTATCATTTGTTTAAAGAGAGAAATCCTTTTCAATATCACTCTCTAGGTTTTATTAATTTGGTATCTTTTTTTGCTATAATTCTGACTTACAGAAAATAAAAATAATGTTCATTTTCAATGAAAATGTTTACGAGAAAGAATAGACTTAGGATGCACGTTACATAGAGTAGGCCGACAGTCACAGTTGCCAACCCCCAAATCTTGGTAGGTTCGTACAGCAGAGGTTTAGTCCTGACTCATGAGATGGTGTGAGGCATGTTGGCTGTGGAGAGGGACGCCACCCCCTCAGACACTGAAGTCTTCTATTTATGCTGTGTGGAAGGCCACACAGTAGATTTTGGGGATCAGGCCCGGAAATGGCATGCACAACTTTCTCCCACATTCCAACACATGGAACTCAGTCACCCAACTCTAGGAAAGACAGAAATGGCTCTCTGTGTTCTCAGGACGAAAAGAAAATGAGGTTTGGCAAGCAGCCTTGTTCTTTGCCACAGACTGATTTGAGGTAATTATTAATTTTGTGGTCTAACTCTCGATTCCACACCCTATCTCTAGCATTGAACTTTATACAAGCATAGCTTATCCTAGCCTCCTAATCTCCAGTCAATTTATGAGGAGAATTGAGAACAAAGGGGACCATTCAGGATGACTTAGGGCTACCCTGCAGCAGCAGGTGGTCCCATAGGCTTCAGACAGTGTCTTTCTCCTTCCACACATCTCTCTCCTGGTCGTCACTCACATGACGGCAGGAAGCACACACACCTGCAAGTGCAAGCCGCACACACGCCCCTGGCCCAAAGCTGGAGAGAGAATACTCATGGCGGATTCCGCCACAATCCTTCACACCCCTTCCTCCCTCTGGAACCTCACAGCTGTGGTCCTCTTCCCACAAATGTCTTTCACTCTGGCCACTAATTTGCCTCTTTATATTTTTGACCCCTACAATCTACTCCCCCCACAACACCAAGAGTGATCTTTTGAAACTATACACGAGGTTTCATTGCAACCTTGTTCAAAATTGTTAGAATTCTTCCCACTACTTCTAGAACAGGACTCAACTGCTTTGCCGTGGTCCATAAAGCTTTATGTCATCCAAACCCCTTTCTAAATTCTGGTCTAATGTTCTCCTACTGGATCACTCTGCTTTCTCTACAAAGGCTTTTCTGCTCTTTGAATAAACAAAACTTATTCTCATCTATGGGCCTTGCACTTGTACTCGGATCTCACTTGTTTTGAGTTTTTGCCTAAATATCATATCCTTGGAAAGGCCGCTGACAACTGGCCTATTTAAAATAGTAGTCTTGGCACTACCCCTTCTCTGTTGCCCTATCCTAGTGAGTTTTACTGTACAACTTAAGATTACTTGGAATTGCAGAATATATTCATGCATTTGCTTGCTAATTGTCTGAGTCCCCTATTAAAATGTCATTTCCATAACTGCAACAGTTATTTCCCTGTCCATTCACTGAACCTAAAATAGTGCCTGGGGTATAGTAGTCACTCAGTACATGTGTATTGAATAAATTAGGAGATGAGTACATAAATAAAGAAAGGGCGTTGGAATTGGTTTTAGCAGGATGGGTAGGATTTTGCCAAATGGTAACTAATTATTGGACATGTAAGGCCAAAGGAGCAGGAAATGCATATTAATTAGAAAACAAGTCTTGGGACAATTTAGCTAAATGGAACAGTATTTCTGATATTTTAAGTAATTTTCTAAGTTTATGAAATAGAAGAAAATGTATAACTTTTAGTTAGAATGTATTGCTCTTTTATCTTGAACTAAGCCAAGCAATCTTTGAATATTCATTTTCTGGAAGAGTCTTAAGTTTACACTTGCAACATGTTCTAATCATTAACTAATTCACAGTCACTATATAATAGCGGCTATTTAATTTTAGTATCAGCTGAATAGGCTTCAGTAAATTTACAGAAGACAAAGGCATACTGTGCTCTTAAGTTTTATGTGATATGAAGCATGACCTTTTATCAGTATAAAATGCTGTTATTTATGCTATCATACAACTTATCCTAAATAAACTTAACAAACATTATATGTTAAAATACAAATTAAGTATTAAATTTTACACTCCATATTATTCTATCTGCTTGATAATATTAAAGCTTTCTTGACTGAACTCGGTGTTGAATTATTATAGTCTTCTTTTCTGTATAGATTAAAAAGTACTTGTAATATTTCCAAACTTCAGGAATGTTAAACTACAATAATTTTTTTTATTTCAGCATATTATGGGGGTACAGATGATTAGGTTAGATATGATGCCCTTGCATTACTAAGGTACAGGTTGAAGAAGTTTTCCTTTGTTGTGCAGCCATAAAATAATTATAGGCAAAATTTACTCTACTTTTACCTGCCTCCTGTGATTGAGATACTTCAGTTTTGGGGTGGTATATACTATAATATGTAATTAACTCTATAATATTGCAAACCATAGTTCTCTCTCTGTCAGATAATTTTATGATACTAAATTATACTAGTACTGGAAATTATTAATAAAAGGAATTTCTTGTTTTAATATTGTTGCCTGTATTGAGGTTGATTATTCATGTTTCCTTTAAAAAAAACGTTTCCTTCAACCTTTCTTTAATCACTGATGGTCAATCTCATTTAATGAGATGAATCCAGATGTTTAAATTCATGTGATCTTTATTGGCAGGAAATTCATCTATTGCAGTGAGATGTGTTTCTATCATTTGTGCTGACTTTAGTGGGTTCTTAGCCACTGTGCTTTATTGCTGCTGAAATTCCTTCCAATATGTTCTGAATTGGCAGTGAATTTCAGATTATCAATATGAAGGCACATATGGCCAAGGCTGCCGTTTATTTGCTTTCAAAGACGTTATCCATCCTGAAATTCACAACTTTTCAAGGCTATGGTCAAGGGCAATGAAGGACAATGGCCTTCAGTTTCCACCCCCCCAGCCACTGCACTCTTACTGGCTGTGTGGCACATCTCATTATATACCGAGTTCTCTTGAGCTACTATTATTTATGCAGCATTAGATCTTATCTGTTGGACTTTCTTCGACCTTTAAACCCCGTAAGGTGACAGTGCATCATGAGTGAGGGGATCCTAACTTCTCTAGAGCTTATATATATTTTTTTTCATTTAAGTCAGATGTCTTCTATTTTATAGTAAAAACACACCACTCTTCTTGGAATGTCCCTTTGGCATTTATATCTTCTGGTCAGCCTCTGTGTCCTTCTGCTAAAACTATTTGCCATCCTCCAGCATCCTTCCTGAATCCCTCCAGATTAATTTCTGGTCTACTGTCCTCCCCTCTGTCATCAGATACTGGTGATCAAGCCTCCTTTGAGAGCTACTCTGATAGTCTGTCCAGTTCACCCACTCTTTTAAAACTAGCACACAAATCACTTTGCGTATGAAGTATGTGTGAGCTAAATTTTTTATCTTAGGTTACCCGATAGCACAGACAGCAAGTGAGACGGAGGAGAGGAAATGGCATTGCTGGAAGAGGAAGAAATTGATAACAGTGCTTAGTTAGAACTGTCTGAAATTCAAAAGAGAAAGTGAGAGAGTGGTTATTGCTAAGAAGAAGTGTGAGCATAAATGCTCATTCAACTTGCCAACCTAAAAATCTCCAAAAGAAGTGAGAGGCAGACCAAATGATAGGAAATAGACCAAGGGTGGATTGTTAGAACGATTTATCCACATTGACTAATTATAACACAATCTGTGCCAAGTGGAAAGAAAATAATGCTGAATCTGTATTTTCCATGCTCAATAACTTTGGCCTAACAGAACATGTGAAATAGTCAAAAAACAAAACAAACAACAAACAAAAAACCAGAAAACAAAACACCTGTTTTACCAAAAAGTGGTTAATTGCCTTTAAATACTCATACAATGTCTTTATCTCTTCCCCTATCTTCAAGCCTAAGGCAAGAGTCTAAGTGCTGACTGTTGTTTGGAAAGTCCAACCCCAGGCTGGAGAAGGAGAGGAGAATAGTGAAAGTGAGGCCATTAAAGACAAAGAGCATTGTTTTGCAATTCACTGCTACGATTGCAACTTCTTTACCATAAACCATGAAGAAATCCAACTATTTGATCAGAAGGCGAGTTTACCTGGCCAGTAGGACTTTCCTGACAGGTTTGCAAGGAGAGCCCATGAAAGGCTAAAGGAGGAGAAATTTATCTACTCAGTTAATTTCTTCCAGTCTTCTAGTCTCCATTGTCAAAATTCTCCCTATGGAGACCTAACTCACTCACACCTTCAGATTGTGTCTTTCAGCCCCTTAGCTACTAAATATTATATTATCTGGTGGGACATTTCATCCAAGTCTGGAAGTGGAAAAGAAAATCAGCGTAAAAAGGCTGTTGACCACGAGAGAGAAAAGAGGCTGTTAGGGGAATATGAGGAGTCTGCAGTGTCTATGTCCTAGGCCATGCCCATTCATATTGCCCACACCCACGTGTGGCCCTCCAGTGTGTCAGGTCTCTGGGAAAGCCCCACAATGTGGGCCCAGAGACCTGCAAAATGACCTCAAACCAGGCTTGCATCTATCACTCGATCTTTACCCCTGCTCTAACTGGTGAGCCATGGCAGCATTTCAAATCTCCAGGTATCAATGTGTCATCTAGAACCCCATAACTAACATTCTTTTAGAAATCTGCCTGTTTCCAATTCTCCAGTACAGAGTTGCCTTGGCAAAGAGCTCCATGATTCTTTGGAGGGACAATTTTATTTATTGCATATATTTGCTGTGAAATTGCAGGGTCATTGTTCTAGGTAACGCAGCCTTTCTGTCCATCAGTGCACCCTGGGCATCTGGCACAACTTATATATGGGAATTGGGTAAGTAGTAGTGACTTCACATTGCAATAGCTGTCACTAACCTTCTGCTGAACTGCACTTGATCTCTTTTTTTCTTATTACATAAATCATGTTGCACCTTACTAAGTTGTCCATGTGTCTTACCACCATGTGAATACCGCAATCTGTAAGCTGCTGCCATAGATCTTTGTATGTTAAGACCCTGTTTGCCACTCTGGTCCTACTGCCCACTGTGGTGCTTATATCCATTAATGCTGATGATTAACTGCTGTGACTTGCAGCCATTCCAGAATCCTATCTTCCAAAGAGAGAACAGGGAAGCCAGGAAGGAGGATGCACCCCATACTAAAGACCTCACCCTACAGAGTGCAGTCACTACTATCCTATCAAAGTCCCTTGTACCCACCTTCACTCCAGTAAGACATTCCTCACTCCCTAGGTGAAGAGGGGATCCTTCATCCACTCCTGGGAAAGCTGGACATGTGTGGGTTCTTGAACTATACACGAAAATCCCTTATAACATTCTCATGTGCCAGAACTTTTCTTCACCTCTTTAACACGTTGCCAAGAAATTTTTTTTTTGCATTTCCACTTTGTGTGCTCTTGGCCATCACTGGGTCTAGGTTTCTGGCAGCAAACTCAGCAAATTACGAGGGCCAATACCTGTAGTCCTTTGTAAAATATTAAATCCTGACTTCTGATATTCTGGATGTATTCCACCTCCCTTCCAGGCTCACAGTCTCAGTCCGTACATCCTTTCTGGTTTCTCGCCACTGCTTGGTCAGGTGCTGCTATTTCTCTCCCCGTGTAGGTTATTTCTTTCTGGACTACAGCTTTGACTTCCCTTTGAGGCTATGCCAAGATCTGACTTTGGTTATGGCCCGTAGGCAACATGGGGTGACAGGAGAATATTCTGAGAGAATAAGTCTTATAGGGAGACACCTGTCTCATGTGATGCGACTGCAGAGTCTCCAGGTGAGAGAGGCGGGGCTGAAGGAAATCCTATGACAAAATTTGGGGGTTCTCTCTTGTCAGGTTCTTCCGCCCACTGTCTCCATCTCAGATCTCAATGTCACACCTTTTCACTCTGAAAGTCTTAACGTTGTTACAGAAAAGACTACTAAGGCTGCAAAGTTAGTGTCCTCCGGCTTTCTGATCATGTAATAATTTCTCCCCCTGGCCCTTTTAGTCTAATATCTATAAGGACTCTACTCTTTATAAATAATTTCTCCATATCACAATCCTTATAAATAACATGGATCCCATAATTATTATAAAGACACTTAATGCAACCATTTTTGTTTTCCAAGAGCTAAATTATCCAGCTCCGAAACCCCTTCCTGAAGCAAGAATTATGTTGACCTTGGCCCTCTAGAAAGTAGAGCTTGAGGCCAAGATTAAATTTATTCAGAAGTTCAAGCACCAGGCTCCGAGAGTGACAGGAAACAAAATGAAAATGAGTCAGCAAAGGGGCTGGCAAGGGAATTGGAGAAGTTGTACAAATATTGTAATGCCTAATTTTTTAAAAAACTAATAATCAAATATTGAATTTTTTTCATTCGTAACACATTTTCTGTGACCATGATCTTCTTGTGAGCTGAATCAATATAGCTATATTTTGGGTGTATCATTTTCATTGCAATGTTTATATAGTCTGAATTAAAAAAATCTGTTTACAAATAGAAGCAGCAGATAGCACATATTTAGGAACAAAATATACAGTACCTGAAACAAATATCACTTCTTCTAGGTCATTCAAATTAGAAGCAGAAGTAGTTTATAGTCATATAAGAATAAAGATATTTAAACATGTCAAATTATACAGGCAGGATGTGTCTATTTCCATCAGTAACTCACATAATACATCAGAAAAATGAAATCAATATAAATAGGCAATTTTAAGCTGCTGCTATCATCTGCAAGACCTCAAATGTCCTTCTTTTTGAAACTTGCCCCAAGTAGAGTTGGTCACTTCCATCTCTGCATTCAACAAGAATATTTCACTCATTTTTCATATCTCATATGTCTCTCCCTAACCTGATGATCAGGACTGCATTTCTCATCTGCCTAAAACAGTAAGTCATATGTGTAACGTTTTAATAAACGGATGAATGAAAAAATGACAATTCTATTTTCAAGTGCTCCAAGCTTGTCAGTACTGCTGTTTTTGCCTTTCTCAATAATAATTTCCCCAGATATTTCTCTAGGCATTTTGGGTCCATATCCCTTATTCTATCAAAATATTCTCTCAAGAGAAGAGATGAAACTTAGTTTCACCAAAACTCAAATGAGTTAAAAGTTTAAGAATAATGTCATACATAATAAATATGTATTTCTCTATTTGAAATCTATTACTATTTCATATACTTTGAAAAATGTAAAGAAATATGTACTAAAAAAATTAGTTTTGAAGTCTAATATTGGTTTGCATCTGAGTGGATGGGCCTGTGTGTATGTGTGTGTGTGTGTGTGTGTGTGTGTGTGTGTGTGTGTGTGCAAGTGTATATGGATGATATTAGCTTTTCCCTAAACCGGAGAATTAGAATGTTTCATGAAATTAATGGAAAGAGTATCCTAGAAAGAATAAAAGGAGGGCTGGATAAATTAAAGATTTTATCTTCAACCAAACTGGAGTAATTGGCTAAATTAACTTGTCTTAAAAAGACACGTGCTGAGACATTGCAAAATAAAGAAAAGATAAAAGGAAATTAGAGAATGTAATATGGCATATAAACAGCCATAGTTAGAAATAAAGGGGACACGGAGAATCTCATTGTGGGGGGGAGAAAAGGGTTCCATGCCTGTAAGTGACTAAATGTACCAGTTCATTATGTGAAAAGAAGCCTTGTCGTCTTTCAACAGATATATGAACGAAAATCTTGCATTCAGATTTTCTCCCAAATCCTACATGGACAAAGAAAAGATACAAATTAAGGGAAGAAACATAGGAATGTAAGACGTGATAGCTCTTTTCCCCTTAGCCTATCCAAACTGCCAAAAGATTAAAAGTTGTGCATAATAAACAGATTTATTAGTAAACAATTTTAATTTTTTTTTCCATTTTTCAACTATTGCCTGATGACTTTGGCACTCTTTTTTAATAGTCTTGATTGCAGAATTGTCATTACAATTCTCCAGATTTAGTTAAGTAAAGAAAGCAATATTTAGGCAAAAGTGAAGTAATATTTATGAATCATATATGATAGATTAGGCAACTTAATTATATTTTTATATAGGCTTACCTTTCTTAGAATCTAACAAAGTGGAATAAACATGGAAAAAGAAGTAATTAAAATTCTGCTTCCTGACACTACTCCATAAAATAGATTCAGCATTTGCCTTTGAATTTGGACTATTCTGTGATCCTAAGATCATGTTTAATGTCTACCCCCTGAGCATAGCAAGAAAGAATAATTAAAATATTCCTTATTGGGCTACTGCATCACTACTCACTGTTTTTAATTGATAAATTAAATGTATCTCATTTGTCTTTATTAGAATGATTATTGGCTGTAAGTAATGAAAACATCTTTAGATTTCACAGAAATACTGAATTTCACACACCTCAAAATTCAAAGGAACTTTGCTCATCATTTAAAAAAAAAATACTTGCAATGAGTTTAAAGCATAAAGAGGAAAATCATAACCAATATTTGCATTGATCTATAGAATTAATTTAACATCTTGTCCTCATTGATAAAGTGGCAAGCCTAAAAATCTTACTTTCTCCTGCCCTTTTTCGGATCCTTCTTACCTAGGGACATGTTCCTTCCTGGCAGTTTTCCCAAGAATCTTATCATTCCTGTATATTTCCCCTGTGCAGGTATTACAATGGTAGCTTCAGAAGACAATGACCCAGCTTTGCAGTCTAATGCTTTTGTGACTTGAATAATGAGAATTTCAGTTAAAGGTGGTATCGTGGCATTATGGTAAGAACGCTAACATGGCACTTTTGTTTAGGGCTAGCCTCCCAAAAGAAAACATATGAATTGAGCTATTGTTATGAAGATATGAAATATCCTAGCTTTCTAGTAGAACATAATTAAATGTAGCTTCTAGAGTTCATACAGTCATCATCTGCCAGGTTCTTATGATGAACAATGGATTACAAAATCTTATGGGGAGAGTAGAAATTCATATGGATAACAAAAAGTTTGCAGCCAAAAATACCATACTCATTATTGCAACCGTGGAGGCAGCGGTGTTGGTATCCTGATGACTTCTGTGATCACATGTGAACTCTGAAAACACTCCCAATGCTGGTATTAAGTATATACCATAAGGGCAAAGGTCCTCACAATTTTTCAATTTTCTAAACTCCTTCCTTTGCACCCAACCTGGATAATGACTTGTTGGCAACCATAATGAAGTAACCAAACTATTTCATATTCATTTTTAAATTATTTATTTAAATTATTCTTGACCTACTTTTGCCTTCAGTTAATATCTCAGCAGTAGCAAGAATGTTATATCTCTCTCCTTGAAAGGAAAGAGATACCATTCTAGTAATTTATACAACTCTGGCTTTGAATATTGTTATGGGTTTTGATTGAAGCCTCGAATATTCTAAAAATATGTGTAGATGCAAGTAGTAGATAACCTTTCCCTTTCAGTTGGAATGGGAAATAGTCTTGTCTAGTCTCTCACATATTGATTAAATTTTATATTATGAAATGATTGATTTGAGAGATATTATAAATGCAATCCAAGTGTTACAACAGCTAGACTGTAAGAGAGTGTGTAGACAGGGGCAAATCACCGTGGGGGAAGCAGGCAATTCATGTGAATGTTGAGTGATTACTAGGATCTAGATAGATCGAGAGGTGGATGGATAGAGAAAAGAATGTGACCTTAGAGATGGGGATGGGCATGTTATTTTCTAGGCATGATCCAATATTACATGACATTCATTTTTTCTTTTTGGATTATAATGAAAACCCAGCAAGATTGAGTGAGGCTAGATCTTAGAATATTCTGAATGTCTGTTGAGGAGAGCAAACAGTATTATTGAATGAGGACCAAGAGGAATCATCTCTGTACAAGATCCGAGTGACTTTCTGCTCTGTTGAGAAGACGAACGCTTGAACCTCTGAATGTATATATACACTTATTTGCTGATGAGATGACAATGATTAAAATAACTAAAATTAGTAGTATTATTTACTAAATAATTAGTATTATTTACTAGTATTATTTACTAAATGCTTTCTATCAATCCTCACCTCTAAAATCTGAAGTAAGTACTATTTTCAGCTTCATTTAAAGATGAATAAATAAATAAGCTAAATAAAAGACTAATAATTTTGTCATGGCAACATAACACAAAGCCAGATATCAAGCCTAACCCAAAGGCCATCACTCTTACCCATTAAATATACCACCTCAAATTTCTGTAGTACACAATTCTACACACTAAATCCCATTTCCCTTTAACTTACACTATCCTTAGATCAAATCGTGCAAGCATGTCAAAGACACATGACTGCAACGAAAGCGCAGGTAGGAAAAGCAAAGGATGAAGCAAGGAGGAGTGGGAGGAGATTTCTTCCCATGTGTGTCTCGTTGTAAAATTGCAGATTCAGACAACAGCAATAAAAAGTCCAGAATAGTGACTGCCTCACTCAGTCTCCATGTACACTTACACCATCATCCCTGGCTATACGTTTTTATCACCTGGTCTAGTTAATTCTAAAATAAAACAAAACAAAACAAACAATACTGGAGCCTCATGCCCAGAGACGCTGGTTATTTGGCATGGAATGTGGTCTGGGTATTGATGCTTTTGAACTGCTCCAAGTGATATAAATGTACAGCTAGTATTGAAAACCAGTGACATAGTCCAATATATATTTAACTATTAACATAAGGGAGAACAATGCCTTTGCTATACTGAATTTTCTAAGGAGGAGGAGAGACAGAAAACCAGAAAGGAAGATCAGAATCAGATTTTCTTGCCCTAGTCTTGAATTTCTTCTCAAGCCCTATGTCTGTATAAGTTATACCCAGATGTTTCTTTCAAAGACCATTTTAGCTCAGACGGAAAGCAACAGACTTAGTTTAGGGCAGGGCCAAGATCATTTGGCAAAAATCGAAATTCAGCATCAGTGAATAATCGGAAATGCATGCAAGATTCTTCTCTGTATGCCACTTATGTTGAAAATATTTCTGGTGAACATTTTTACATATGTATTTTTACGTGTGCATATATGTATTTTTCCATATGGAAAAAATCATTTGATTAAGTTAATAAAATGTTATATATTCTAGCACTTACTGAAAATTTACAATACATAGTAACCAAACTTTTAATTACTGAAAATTAAAAAATGTATTTGACGTTAAATTTCCCGAGGCAAATTTGTCAATGAAACCCTTTTTCACATGAGAGCTAGCTTACATTGTGATGAATCAATATACTATGGAAAATATTTTTCTAAGCATATCTAAATGATGCAGAAAACCACTCAAGTACAAACACTATAATTAAAAATAATAATAACATTGCCTTTCACTGCAAACGTTTAAGTGATGATGAGGACCTATCTAATAGTGTCTAGTTCAGGGATCAGGAAATGAATTACAGATTCTTATAGGACTTATTTCAGTATACTATGAAAATCAATGATAGCAGTAGGAATGACACTCGACTGTGAATTCAATAGGATTGTCTTATAAGAGACTGAAAAGCTGGGTTTATATCTCAGATAAAAGATTACAGACCGTGTGCAATTTTTTTAAACTCTTGCTGTTGTACGCACTGATTATCTGTTATTATTAGTGTAGCCACTGGACCAAAAAATGTATTTAACATCTTTTTCCATTCAGCTTTAAATGAATGCTTTCTATTACTAACATTTCAGTTCATAATACAGCATATTTTTGCTATGAGTTTTAACAGGTCTAGAATTAAAGGCATTGAATACCATGCTGCTAAAAACCTTCAGTTAAAGAAATTAGTAACATTAGAACCATTGAGATTGAATACTGAAATTTAACCAGAGGCATATGATGCCAATTCTCAGCTCAAACATTGCTTAATAAATCCCTAGAACTGTTGAATTAATGTATAAATTTCTTCCAAGTTTTAGCAAGCTCTTCCCAAATACAGTTCTAAATTACTTTTCCAGTGTCGTTTCAGATACATTCACTTCCTTCTCCATAAGCCCATTTTGTACCTCTGAAAACAATTTAGACTTTTTTCCTGGTTCTTATCAACTTCTGCCTTATTCTGTAACTATTGGAAAAGACAAAACTCCTTGAGGACAGGCTCTAACTTTCGATTCTCTGTTGTGACTAGCACATTGACTTCTAAAACAACTGTGCTCAGTCTGTTTTTAAAAAAAAATTAATTGAAATGAAGTCATTGCGACCCAAGTATATGGACAGTTTCTCTAACTGTTGATAATGAATATATCACAAAAAAGCCTGTATTTGTATTTCATTTCTAATTTTATCTGTTCCAAAATACGGTCATCAGTTTGGGTATATTTGCACCTGCCTACAAAGGATATATTTCCACCCAAGATTCCACAAGAAACATATGTCATGGCCTTACCCAGAATAGAATGTTTATTTTTTGTGAATAGATAGAAGAATTTTTCAAAGTTTGTCTAGTGTTTTTTTTTTTTTCTCTCAGTAAAATGTTAACCATTCAAAGGCAGACACTGTGCTTCTCCATCTAAAGGAAAAGACGGCTTTGTGTGGCACATCATACGATAGAAAAGATTTAAAATTTTTGTCTTAAATCTGATTGCTTGTTAGTTAAATGATAAAGCTGGAACAACATTACTGATTGATAGCATATATTTCTATGCAAACATGAAGCATACCCAGATTAATTAAAAAATGTAAGTAATATCGAATATGATACTCTTCTGCTCCAGGCTATGACCTAAATTTATATTAGTTTGTACATTAACTGTGTAAATGAAAAAAAAAATTCAGTCGTGAGGTTGAACCACACTGGTTTACTTTATCTTGATATTCTGAAGTGTATGGCTGGCGTAAACTGTTTCTTCATTATATTTGAATTATCTGTTCTTTAACACTTGCACAAATATTAATAGGTTTCTTATACCTGTCATTAGAAGACTATTTAATTTTGTTATATTTATAAAATTACTCTATACTCATTTAAACATATCCATTTATAATTCTAGCTTACTTTTTATATTATGTTATAACATCTACAATAGGTAACAACTTCCACAATGAAAAATAATAGTGACTCCAGATTCTAATAAAACATAATATATAACTAGTAGTTTTACTTTATGAATATTGGTATCATAAATGGATTAACAAGATAGTGTGAGGAAAGTTTTGGTTATAATTTATAACAAAAATTGTATTGTTCACACAGAAAATGTGGTAGTGAAAAGGAGTACTAGTAACAATTACTTGGAAAAAAATCAGCAGGGAAGATTGGGACCTCGCAGTAATTATCAACTCTAATTATTGTGGTATTGTGACAGAGTGATAAGAAGTAGATTAATTCCAATAGACCTATCAAATCCTCTATGTTTATGGTCATAGAAATACTCTGCTTTCAACTTAACAATTAATAACATACAAGAAAATATAATTTTTGGTTTAAGGCAGTTGTAGAAAATATTTTAAAAACTAAAAGAAAACGATTTATTAATTTTCTGCTGTATGATGAAAAATAAATATAGCATTGTTATCAAAGTTGCTTTATTTTCTAAGATCATGTAGTATTTTTAATCGAGTTAATTATGACTGCAGCATAACCACCCCCCCAAGGCAATATACTTCTTATGATCAGAGTAAATATCCAGTGCACACAAAGTAATTTAAAATGCAAATAGTAGTGTCATTAAATACTAGTTATGCATCAGTAGAAAGGACATTGTGGGAGTTGTTTAGAAGACCAAATAAAATGATTCCTCTCATAAGACATATCATCTATTTACATAGTATTTTTCTTAGAGAAATTTAAACATCTTTGACCTAACAAAAATCTATACACAGTATCCTTTTTTGTGTATCAACGCCTCTTATTTTACGGAGTAAAAAAAATTAGTCCTAGTTTAAGGTCACTGACTGATGAACAAATCCTGTAGTATAAGAGAGCAACCCTCGGGCTACTCTCCCCAGGTACCCGGTGTTTGTCAACTCCACTGAGATGTGAGTTTAAGTTCTACCCACAAAGCAGATCTTAGATAAGTTTCACTCTGGCTATATTAACAGACACAAAGACAGTTTTACAGTAAGACATTGGCCCTTTGTATAACTCACCAAGAAAAAACAAAGATGGGTCTTTGTGAGCCTGGTTTGTGACTACTCTGGGTGGGGACCCCTTCAAGTACTTTAAACTATTGTAGAAAAGTGAGATTCACTTCTGGTCATGGTAGAGTGACTTGCATCTGCTTTTGTGGCTATCTTACAGACAACCACTAAAAACTCTAGAAAGAGTATAAAAATCAGTTTTGGAGACACCAGGGGGTAACCAAAGAGGGAAGAAATAATTGACCCTTGGAGGAAGGAAAATGCTTTGAGGGAAATGTCAGCTTATGTGCTTCCTACCTGAGCGTACTCCTGGATCTCAATTGGACGGCTAGAACTCAGTTAGAAAGCAGCATTCTTATGAGTTTATGAAATGAGAAAACAGAATTCAGGGCTGAAAAGTGCTTGGAAGTGTGTGTGTATGGGTAGGGGAAACATGGATGCTATGGTTTGGATAT
Source organism: Propithecus coquereli (assembly GCF_000956105.1). Lineage (NCBI taxonomy): Eukaryota > Metazoa > Chordata > Mammalia > Primates > Indriidae > Propithecus > Propithecus coquereli. The sequence continues at coordinate 1,172,597 of NW_012142412.1, forward strand.
TTGACCCCTTCGCGTCTCATGCTGAAATTGAAGGCCCAGGGTTGGAAGTGGGGCCTAGTGAAAGGTCTTTGAATCATGGGGGTGGATCCCTCATGAGTGGCTTGGTGCTGTCCTCCTGGTAATGAGCAATTTCTCGTTCTATTAGTTCCCACGAGAGCGGGTTATTAAAAAGAACCTGGCACCTCTGTTCCCTCCCTCTTTTTCCCTTTCTCTTTGTGTGATCTCTGCACATACTGGCTCCCCTCCCCCTTCCACCGCGAGTGGGAGCAGCGTGAGGCCCTCACCAGAAGCAGATGCCGGGGCCATGCTCCTTCTATAGCCTGCAGGACCATGAGCCAAATAAACCTCTTTTCTTTATAAATTACTCAGCCTCAGCTATTTCTTTATAGCAATGCAAGTGGTATAAGACAATGGAAAAAGGAGAAACCCCAAATTCTTCATGCAAACTAGAAACCGAATTGGAGCCATCAGGGAGGGTCCAAGGCCTGGCAGGCATCAGAAGCTGTGAGTCTGAAGAAGTTGAGCAGAGATTTTAGCTACTGTCCAACACAGGGGAAATAGAATTTGGAGTTTAGTGCAAACATGTGACTAGCCTGCTAGGAAAAAAAAAAAAATCAACACTCTTAAAAGTTAGAAAACAGCATCCAGAGTCTCTATAATGTGTTAGCTACAATCTTCAGTATATGATAAAATTTTCTAGACGTGAAAATGAACAGACAAAGGTGACCCTAATCAGGAAAGAAAATATAGTCAATAGAAATATTAATACAACCCAAAATGAGAATTATGGAATAATTCTGCTAAGGGAATTAGCAGAAAAGTTCTTTGTAGCTATTAAAAATATGTTCAGAGTATTAACAATAAAATATTATCATAATGATGGAACGTATGAGGAATCTCAGCAGACAACTCAAAACTACAAAAAATAAGAAATTATAAAACTGAAAATTACACTATCTCAAATAAAAAATTTACTAAATAGACAACAGACGAAGATGGTAGTGAAACATTCAGTGGATTTTTAGAATGCGTAATTTCTATTAATAGAAATGATCTATTCTAAAGAAAAGAGAGAAGAAGATTTTAAAAATATAAAGAGAGATTCAGTTACCTATTGAACAATACCTAATATCTGAAATTCCAGAAGGAGAGGGGAGAGAGAATATGGCAGAATATATTTTTGAGGAAATAATTATCAAACATTTCTCAAACATAAAGTTCCAAGATGCATAGCTTTCACAGAACAAGATAAAGGCAAAACAATTGTATCTAGACATATTCTAGTGGAATTGCCGAAAACCAAAGATAAAGAAAATATCACAAAACACTCAGAAAAAAATAAAAAGAAACACATTACTTAACAGGAAAGAATGATAGAGAAAAATGCAGGACAGAAGTCAATGGACCAACATCTTAAAATGCTGGGAAAAAAAAAAGATTAACCAGAAATTCTATACCCAGTAAAATTATCCAATAAAAATTAAGGCAAAATAACGATTTCTTGGTATGTATGAGAAATGAAAGAATATGTTGCCAGGAGACCCATAGCACAAGAAATACTAAAGGGAGTTCTTCAGGCTGAAGGGATATGACACAAGATGGAAATTCAGAGCTACAGAAAGAATTGAAAAGCACAAGAAATGGAAGGTATGAGGGTCAATACAAAGAATGTATATTTTTCTTCTCAATTTTCTTCAAAGTCATATGATTGCTTAAGCAGAAACCATAACACTGTCTGGTCGGGTTTATAACATACTCAAATATAACATATATGATAATAATTGTCCTAAGGAAGGGAATAAGTAGTACTATATAGGTGTAAGAATCTTACTTTTCATGTAAAGCGATACAGTTCCAAGTCTAAGTAGACTGCTAGGTATCAAGTGTTAAGTTAAGGGGTGGTATTGAGAGGATGGTAATTACTGAATCAACCAGTAAAAAACAGAGCAAAATGATGTGATTTAAAAGTCAATGCATTATTTAAAATGAATTTTTTTCTCAATCCAGAAGAAGGTAAGAATGAAGAATTAGAGGAAGAAAAAAGTCAAATAAAAAAATAATAAATCAGTATATTTAGAATAAATATGTCATTAATTAGTAAGTATACATGGACTAAAAACCACTATTAAAATGTAGATAATGTCAGATGGGATTTTAAAAAAGAATAAAACCTGCTAGACAGTTTGTAAAAGAAATTCACTTTTAATATGAAGTCACAGATAGATTGAATGGAAAAGACATTCTGCAAACAGCAAGCATAAGAAAACTGATGTGGCTCTGCTAATATCAGAAAAGGTGTAACATTAAGATAAAGAGTATTATGAGAGATAAAAAGAAACATTTAATAGCAATGAATGATATTATTTGTTAGCATAACTATCTTAAACATGGAAGTAACTAGTAATAGAGTTACAAAATACATAAAGTAAAAATTGAGAGAATAAGAGAGTGAGAATTAGACAAATCCAAATTCATAGCTGAAGATTTTAACACTCTTATTTAATAACTTGTAGAATAATACAATATATCAGTAAGGATATAGAATATCTAAGCCACATTATTAACCACCTTGACCTAATTGAAATTTATCAAACACTAAACCAAACAACCGCAGAATACACATTCTTTTCTCATGCAGATGAAATGTTCACCAATTTAGACGATATGGTGAACCATAAAACAAGTCACAACAAATTTCCAAAGATTAAATGCTTACAGATAATGTTATCTGACTATAGTGGAATTCAATAAGAAAGCAATCATAAAGAAATATTTATAAAATCCTCAAATATTTGGAAGGGAATAGCATACTTCTAAATAATGCATAAGTCAGAGAAGAAATGACAGGTGAAATTAGAAAATGTTTTGAACCGAATGATATAAAAATACAATACACCAAAACGTGTGGAATGTAGCTTAAGTGGTGGGCAGAAGAAAATATATATCTTTGAATGATTATAATGGGAAAGAAGGAAAGTTTCAACTCAATGGTCTAAGTTTCCAAATTAAGAAGGCAGAAAACAAGAGCAACCCAAAGCAGGTAGAAGGAAAACAATTTAAAGAACAGAGCAGGAATCAATGAAAAAAAAAAAAAAAGAGTAGACCAAAATAATAAAGCAAAACTTGGTGGATTGAAAAAAATTAATAAAATTCATAAATGTCTTACAAGAGTGATGAGGTAAATAAGAAAGAAAATACAAATCTTTACTATCAGGAATGAAAGAGTATTACTACAGAGTAGAGACGTTAAAAGGTAAAAAGACAATATACACAATTTTATGCTAATAAATTTTAAAACATAGGTGAGAAATGCCATTTACCAAATGAACACAAATAAGTATAAAAATGTAAGTAGACATACATATATATTAAAGAAATTGAATTTTTATAAAAAATAGTGGATGTGAAAAGTGAGAAAAAGTAAAAGTCCAGGTACAAATGGTTTCACTGCGGAATTTTGTTAAACATTTGTGTAATGCATAATACCAAACTTACATAAATTTTTATACAAATGAGAGAACTAGGGAATTATATCCAGCTTATTTTATGAGACTAGTATAACCTTAATATAATAACAAAATCTGATTAAGATATAAGATGAAGTAAAACGATACGCCAATATTCCTATGAATATAGTTTTAAAATCCTTAACAAAAGGTTAGTAAATTGAATTCAAAAATATGTTTTATATGTTATGTTTTCATATAATATACCCATTATAAATACATATATAATATGTAATATATAATTATTTTATGTGATGTTATATATATGAGAAATATACTTTATAAAATGTTATACATATATATATATATACACACACGCACAGTGCATGGTAAATGTGGGCTTATTTTTGGAATGCAAGCTCACTCAAATATTCATAAATCAATCTAATTTACCATAAATAAGGGATAAAAATATATAATAATTTTTAAAATGCAGAAAAATCACTTGATGATATTCAACCCTTATATAAAGATGTAGATAGATTGTGGCTTTGTCTATTTCTTCTTTGGTTTTAGTTCTTCTTTACATAGGCTATGTAATTAGTGTATATGCATTACAAATTTTCTTATATTTCTATTGTATTACAATTGTTAATATAATAATAATAATGATTATGAAGTGCCTCTATCTCTAGTAAGAGTTTGGGGCTTAAAGCCTACTTAGGTGAACATTAGTATATACCATATTCCTTTTGGTTTGCATTTGCATTTTATATCTTTTTATTCTTTATTTTTAACCTTTGTACATCCTGATCATTTAAATTTGTCTCTCATAAGCTGTAGACAGTTTTTGTTTCAATCTAGCTTGAAAAATCTTTGCTATTTAATTATTATATTTAGTCTATTATATTGAATTTAAATGTGTGTATATGTGACTTTCTAGCTACTGTATTACTATTTTCTATCTTCCTCATATTTTATATTCCTTTTCCCCTCTTTTCTTGTCTTTCAATGATTTTCTTATTTTGCTATTTCACTTTTTCATAGAATGGTGGTTGCCATTGGGAAAAAAATTAATGTTTTACCTGTTTTTGCAAATCTATGTGAGGCTTTTGTATAGTAATGTTAAAAATTAATATAGTTACCATAAATGTAGTTTGAGCACAGATTACAATACTGAAGAATAAAATTACAACACATGTCACAAAGGAATGGTATTCGATTTGTACAAAGAAATCCTATAAATCAGTAAGAAAAAAGCCAAAAATCTAATTTAAAAAATGATAAAAATGATATGAATAAGCAATTCTGAGGAGAAGGAAACCAAATGGCCAATATATGAATTTATGCTTAAATTTAATTGATTAATATAAAGGTTAAACTTATTGTCTGAAGATACGAATTATAAAAAGACTCACAGCCTTCACAAAGAAAGAAATTCTGCCATTCGCAACAATGTGGATGAACCTGGAGGACATTATGCTAAGTCAAGTAAGCCCAGCACAGAAAAACAATACTGCATGATATCACTTATTTGTGGAATCTAAACAGGTTGAACTAATAGAAGTAGAATGGTGGTTGTCATTGAGAAGGCAATCGAGGAGACGTTGGTTAAAGGGCACAAAGTTTCGTTAGATAGGAATAAGTTCTAAAGATCTATTCTACAACATGATGACTATAGTTAACAATAATGTACTGTACACTTGAAAATTGCTAAAAAAAAGATTTTAAATGTTCTCATCCCCCAAAATGATATGTATGTCAGGTGTATATCCTGAAGAACTATTTTGATATCCACACAATGAGAAATGTGCTATTATGTTTGTAGCATTACTATTTATAACCAAGAAGACCTATAGAAAATAATCAAATTATATCAATTGAGAAGGAATAAAAATTGTAGTATAATCTTATAATATGATAAAGTAGTTAAAATTAATGAATCATGTATACATTAGTCAACATGTATACATCTACAAAATGCTATGTTAAATAAAAAGGCAGTTATAAAATCATTCATATAATTTGGCCTTCATTGTTTTAATTTTTAAAGCAAATCAAAAGACTATATTATGTATGTATACATACAAAGCAAAAGTATAAAAACAGCAAAGATAAACATCATCTTCAATACTATGGCTACATCTGGGAGAGATGAAATAGTATGGATGGCAATGCTTTAATTGGGTATTTTACTATTTGATTTCTTAGAGAAAAAAGAAACTTGACAAATGGGGGGAAATGTTTTCACTTGTTAAATCTGGAGAGTGTGTGCTTGAGTGTGTGCTAGTAGTTAGCACTTAACATTCTTTTCTGTATTTAACTATTCAGTATTTTTTTTTAAATAGACAAAAAGAAATATATATCCCATGTTCTTTCATAATGTACAAGATGAAATTATTTCAATAATTAATTTGGAACACAAAATAAGCTAAGGAAGTCTGGAATATTTAAGGAATATTTGTTAGTTTTTGACATTCCAGATATATGAACTTTTCTAAGAATAGCTTTGAATTAAATAACTAGGAAGAAGTAAACTGAGCCTATTTACCCAACCTTTTAAGGGACCTGGTGTGATTAGTGACCTAGTTAGGTTATAAGATATAACTTTGGGGAAGGAATCAATCTTTTCTTTATCCCCAACTGAGAAATATCTACAACCTCTAACTGCATTAAAACGTTAATTTCTACTTTGGGTTCCATCCCCAGCTTAATAAGGTAACCTCTGTCTTATTAAGGATGAGCTGACAGCAAGGCATAATTAAAGATTGTATTCAGAGAGAAATTGATAGCCATGGTTCACCATCTCCTTCACATTTTTATTGGAAAAAAATTTCTACTCATAAAGGAAAAATCCACAAAAATATTTTAAGATGGTATATCACTTTTCCTTTGGAAGAAATTAGGAAGGAACATGCCTAAACTAGCTTACAAATTTCACCTGCATCTAAACAGAGAGATACATTTCTCTATTCAGTGATTTAATATGATTTTCAAATGTGCCTAAGATATACTCCAAATTATTGTACTACACTTTTATAATAAAGAACATGAAAAGAGCTTAAAGATCATTCAGTATATACATTAATATGTTTAGGTGAGGGATCTAAGATATAAAAAAGTTGTGATTTAAAGTATTCATAAGAAGCCATGATAAAATTGAGAGGTGCAAAGGCCTGATTTTCTTCTACTTTAAACTCTTTGCTATCTAGTTACACTGCATAATAAATCCAGGAAATGTTGTAACTTGAGATATCTTTATTTTTGTCACTTTATTTCTCCTCAACACTTCAAAAATTTTAAGATTCCATATTTCTTTATTGAGAAATATCCATTCGCCTTTAGAATATTAATGTGTCCAGGTAAAGAGGACATCTTACTTACTATGAGAACAGTAACAACGTCTCTCTTTTTAATCTTGTAAAAAAGTATTGGCTTTACCTTTTCATTTTTCTCAAGAGAGATATTTCATCATTACAATATCAAAAGATGCATCCCAAGCACAATGAAAGCGTGACTCTGAGTATATGGATTTATGCACATACGAAATATACTTTCTTGAGGTTTTCAAAGATGTGACAGTCAGTGCTTCTAGAGGTTTGGATATAGAATATTCTAGTAATAAAATGTTATAATGTTCTTTTCATAGATGCAAATTACACCTTTACTATTATTACCTTTTTTTCTCTGTTATTCCTGATACTCATTACCATAGTATGTATTAAGTTTGGAAATTCCCCATCCTTTTCTTTTTTCAAGCGTCTCTTCTTATATAAAGTAGATTGGACCTTCCTCCCCCACCTCATTTGCCAGAAAGCCGAGCAAAGTGCATTTCTTTCTAGATGAGTCATGTCATTTTTATGTTACAATAGTGATCTGTAAGAGGTTAAATTAATTCTTCTACCCCTGCTAATTATTTTGGGATAACGAAAATATGTTAGCATATAAGTGATAATTTCAGTTTGGTTTGTTCTGCTCTTCCTTATAGAAATTATTAAAACTTAACTATCTAAGCCTTAGTACAAATTAAAGTTAATTTTTCTATGCAAAGTTTAACTATGACTTTATTCCTGAAATTATGGCCTGAACTAATACAATTTTTAAAATAATTATGGTCAGAGTTTTTACATGCTACTTTTTATTTCAACATTACCATTATGAATTTTGCCTTAGAATACACATTCCTTCAGGAATTTTATATGTACATGGATGCATACGGATAATGCCATGAGCACCCTCTGTATTAACCCTCTAGTTAATACCGCAGAGGTAAATAGATCAATGGTTACTGAGTCTGCAGAGCTTCTATCGTCCAGATTAGGACAGCAAATTCATTCTGACACCACAAACACCTCTCTCTCTGGCCTGAGTATAAAAACCATGGTAAGTTATTCAATAAAAACTCTTTTGACTCCCTCTGCTATAGGGGATCAAAACAAAACTGGTCTTATTAGATATGATCTCAACTATTAAAAAATAAACTCATAACTTGTTCTCTTAAGAATCAAGAACGACAAAGACTAAGCATGGCAACTGCAGTGGGATACGGTGCATGATCACGTTTAGAGATTCTAAAATGAATGATCCACATGGCGAAGGCATTTGATGGTGGTGTTACTTACGACTCGCTTACTAGTTCTCTGACCTGGCAGAGGATTCTCGGCCTTCTCTGAATATCACTTTCACTGTCCGCACGGTGATGTTGTCTGTTCTATAAGGGGGTAAGATTGAGTGAGGTCCTGCAAGAGAAAGCCTCTAAAATAGCTCATCCATACGAAGCCATATGATTCATGTTGGAAGCTTTCAAGAAGCTTCCTTTTATTACTGGCCATTAAACTTCTCTTTCTCTGTCATCAAACTCTACATTACACAAATTTTCATATGAAAATGTATATTTTTAAGCTGGAGTTTTCCATATTTTTTGTATTGGCTGGAGGATTTTCAGACCTGCACCAGTGGCATTCACTGCCTCAGGAGAAAGGTGAACATAGCCTCAAATTTAAAAAATCCAATTGAACTTCTAAATAAATTTTAAAATATGTATTTGGGATAGTGAGCTAAAACCCAAAATGCTTTTCATTTGCAAACACCACACATTTGATAGAGAAAAATATCGTGGACTTCTAAATCATCTGCTTGAAGACAGTCTTAGTGCACTTGGGCTGCTGTAACGAAATACCACAGTCTGAGTGACGTAAACAACAGAAGTGTATTTTTCTTGCATGGAGGCTGAGAAGTCTAAGACCAAGGTGACACCTGATTATTTCCTGGTGAGGGCTCTATCCTGGCTTGTAGACTCGGTCTTTTTTATGTGTCCTCGCATAGCAAAGAGCAAGATTTCTCTTATGTCTCTTCTTCTGAGGGCACTAACCCCATCACAAGAGCTCTATCTTTATGATCTATTATAATTCCCTCCCCAGAGCTCCACCTCCTAATGCCATCACGTTAGGGCTTCGACAGATGAGTTTTATGGTGTTACAATTCAGCCCATAGCAAATGTTAATACCAAAAGGCAAACCTGGTAGATTTTGGGCATAGTTTATGACATAAATCACTAAGTAGGGAATGATAATAATAATAATAACATTTTCATATGAAATGCTATTGTCATTTTATAGCTAAAACTTGCATAGTACTGTACTTACTATTTGCCAATTTCTTTACTAAAGCTTCACATATATTCACTTATTTAATCCCACAGCAATCTATAAAGTTGGGGCCATTGTGTTATAGATAAAAAGAGTTCAGTAACTTGCCTGAGATCATAGAGGTGTTAAGAAAAAGACTGGAAAACCAGTTATCTGACACTGTAGTCTTAAATACTATACTCGACTATTACAATAATGTTTCTGGCTCTAAAATGATACAGCATTACCCCAAGAGTGAAGAAAAGAGGACTGAAGGGATGCATCTAGACCTCGGGTTTAAGCAGCTCCCTGAAAAGGGCTCTAGCTCTCTAGGTAAAATTCCATGGTGGCATGGAGCCTCTGGAAATTGCCCTGGGATATCCCACACAATATATCACTTGAGCACCTGATTGGGGTACAGGATAAGTGGCCTAAGGCTGTGGTCCCCAACCCGTGGGCTGCAGACCAGTACCAGTCCATGGCCTTTTTAGGAATCAGACCACATAGCAGGAGGTGAGCAGCAGGCAAGTGAAGCTTCCTCTGTATTTACAGCCGTTCCCCATTGGTCACATCACCACCTGAGTTCTGCCTCCTATCAGACCAGCAGCAGCATTAGATTCTCATAGGAGCATGAATCCTACTGTAAACTGTGCATGGAGGGATCTAGGTTGTGTGCTCCCTGTGAGAATATAATGCCTGATGATTTGGCGTGGAGCTGATCATCAGTGATGCTAGCACTGGGGAGCAGCTGCAAATGCAGATTTGTTGCAGGAAAACAAGCTCAGGGCTCCCACTGAGTCTGCATTATGGTGAGTTGTATAATTATTTCATTATATATTATAATGTAATAATAATATAAATAAAGTGCATAATAAACATAATGCACTTGAATCATCCTGAAACCATCCTCCTCCAACCCCAGTTTGTGGAAAAATTGTTTCCCGTGAAACCAGTCACTGGTGTCAAAAAGTTTGGGGACCACTGGACTAAGGGATGAGATATAATGAAGAGGGCACAGCATATTGAAAATTGCTCACCCAAAGCAGAAGAGAAGAACTACACATACCTCCACTGAAGCCATCATCAAATCGTCTTCATGACTTTGCCTGTTAGGGCCATGCATTTAGATGGTGCATTGTAAGCCTGCATTTCTATTATTATCTTATTTTCTCTATTTCATCAATAGGAAATAAGAGCACAATGTTCAAGGAGAGTTCATAACAGGTATCAAAACGAGGCACTCTACATAGCAAAACCCACAATTAGTTACTTCTAATACTTCCATTATTTTTAGAAGGAAAAGGGTGACCTGCTCTGTATTCTCCTTCTATATATATAATTACAGAATTTGTGAAAATAGTTAGCATCCCATCCTATGTAAAACCTGGAAGCAGACGGCTACTTATAAAATGTTAGCACTTGAGTCCCAATGTCTGATATTTTAAGGCTTTTAAAATGTACTGAATACATCATATCAACAGAACAAAGGGTAAAAACCATACAATCATTTCAACTGATACTGAAAAAGCATTTGGTAAAATTCAACATTCCTTCCTGATAAAAAAAAATCTCAAAAAACTGGGCATAGAAG
>NW_012142412.1:1188260-1190848 GCF_000956105.1 Propithecus coquereli
GCTGCTTTCTAGGTATTATGTCATATGCAATGTAAGGAAAGGATTTTTGTCTGTTTTGTTCTTGGCTATATCCCCTTGGCTTAGCATACGGCCTGGCTTATAGTAAGCGCTCAATATATAAGTGTTGGATGCCTGAATATATGTAGATAAGATGTTGTCCTAGAAACTAAGAGATGCAGGGCTGAAAACAAATAAGTTTATTACCACAAGAAAGTTTTTAATAGGGGGTTTACAGTAGGATATGGGAATGTGCAGTGTGGGTAACTATAACATAGAACACATTGTTCAAAGTGCAACACGGTATCCGCAAATGAAGTGCTATCCTCTCAAAGAAAGAGGGACCATTACCAAAACTAGATCAGTAGACTCCTCATACTAACTCTGCTAACATGATTTAGCGTTGAAAACAATGCGGCTTTCTTGGATGCTTTGTCATGCATGCATGGCTAAAATCAAGTATTCTTGGTCACTTAGGAAATGATAGCATTATTAAAATTTCTGCTTCAGAAAAATATTAATCCAGATCCATTTATGTTAATAGTAAAATTAATGTCTTAGGAAAGATGTTTGTTAGGAAAAATGGGGAAACGCTCACTTACAATTAAACTAGTTTTAAAGAGTTTATGGCTGCCCTATGTAATGTCAACACAGAAGAAACACTGATATCCCCTTGAGCTTATCATTGTATGTAGTAGGCTAAATACTAACACTGCAGTATTTAGGTATGACACTATATTAGAGTCTTGCGGATATAGTTAGAAAGTGATCATATATGAGGCTTTAATATTATTTTAAGGCAAATAATAACAGAGAAGAATTGGAGGAAAATGCCACCCAAATAGTGCAGAATCAACCTGCTCTGAACTTTTCTTACATTTAACTTTTTATTAAACTAGGTTTCTTTCTTACACTATGAACCTTTCTTTGTTTTTTTTCCTCCTCTTCCTTATTCTCTACTTTCCCCATTATGTTGAGAAAATCTTGTTTGTATGCTTAAAATACAGAATCTAAAAACTGTTTACCTAAAAGTCATTAATTGGGGTCATTTCTACTTAGAAAGAGTCTGTAAGTGTGTCTGCAAGTTAATAGGTATCTGGAATTCTTGTTTTTGTTATTATTGTGCTTATTATTAATATTTGGTTTATGCATAAGAATCCAGATTGAAAAAAATCAGTCATACATCACATTTTCTTTCAGTCGCACAACATCATATTTGCGAGTCTTCTGTTTCCAATCTCCTGGCAGTTTACTCCATAGCCTCGGATGACCGATGTGCTTCCTGGCATTTTAGTAATTTATCCGTGAGTATTAACTTACGACTGATAGAAGCAAATGGAGTCAAAGCCCTGGGCTTTTCCATTTGGCAGCTCTTTACTGCGTGCCCATGTCTGAACTGTTGACTATTCTTAAAATCACGAAAGGATTTCTGTGAACCTTTTAATGACCTTAGGTAAAAAACATTTTTATTTATGTAATTTAGAGACCCACAGAGAAAGCGGACTTTCAGGAAGACCAGTTCCACCCCGAGAATGAGGAAATAGGTGAAAACAAATATTAACCGAGTGAAATGACTATGAAGAGAGCCAAGTAGGAACAGAGGCAAATTATGGAATCTGTACATTTTGCTGGACAAGAATTTCCCTTTGGCAATGCCCAGGGAACCATGAGGGCTGGGAAAAGAGAAAGTAGCTTTAAAAATATACAATCACTACATGGATAGCCCTTCGTCAAAGAATTTTCCTAATATTAAAAACTTTAAGAATTTGCCTGACTTTCATCACTCACTCACATAAGAATTTGAACTCTCATTTTTATGTATTTAATACCTAAGTACAAAGACACCCTGCAAAATAAACAATACAACCCCTGGAACATGGAGCTACTTTCACCTCTTGTTCTTAAAGAAGTTTTCTCAAACATTCTCTAGTGTGAATACTTCACCTTACTGACAGCCAGTGCCATTTTAACACAAACCAAGCACAGGACAACAAAGATTTGGCAATCACAACCTGCATTCATTTTTAAGACCTTTGAGGATGGGGTTCTTTCTGTACTGTCTTCACAAACTCCCCATCCAGTGATAAATTTTTAATATTATATTCCTTAAATGACATATTAAATGCAAGTGATATTTATTGTTGTATATTAATTGGCAAACATACAGGTCAGAGGAAATCACCATCCCAAGAAAAATTTAGATATACATACATACAGCAGCATCCCCCAATTTCCAACAGCGAGCCATAAAACCATACACTCTGAGTTAGATCGTCCCAGAAGTCATGTGTCTCCTCTTAAATGTGTGATGTATGCATGATTATGCACACAAAAATTACTGTTCATTCTTTCCCATCATTAGAGTCTTGCCAAGTGTCAATACTTAGGAAGCAATTCTTGCTCATGTTTCTCAAACATTGATACTTGTTTTCATCGAAATCTGAATTATTCTTTCTCCCTCCCTTCCTTCCTTCCTTCCTTTCTCTCTCTCTTTCTCTTTCTTTCTTTCTTTCTTTTTTCTTTTTCTTTCTTTCTTTCTTTCTTTCTTTCTTTCTTTCTTTCTTTCTTTCTTTCTTTCTTTCTTTCTTTCT
>NW_012142412.1:1191148-1214375 GCF_000956105.1 Propithecus coquereli
GAGTGCTAGGATTACAGGCATGAGCCTGAATTATTCTTTTTTGATCTAAGAAATCTAAAAGTTACTTCTCAGATATAAGGTCAATCGATACAAGTATATAACTTATCAGGATCTCACGTTCCATTTCCCAAGATTTCAGGTTAGCCCATTCCTTCAAATTCTTATGCATAAACCTTTGACTAAATTTTTCCTAAAAAAATTGAAGTTGAAACTTAAGACTCTAAAGATGAAAAATAAAAAAAGGGAACACTTGGATGTTATTCAAGTTTTTAAATCATAAATAAGTATATACAGTCAAAAGAGACATTGCTGGTCCCAATGGGGAATGATTTTAGCTTGCATTATCTGTTTGATTTTATATACATGCTTTCATATTATGTCATATGTATAACAGTATTTCATATGATAGATATATGACAAAATTGGAAATTCACCTTACTACTTTATATAAACAAAGTTTAGCCTGCACAACTTCAGCTTTCAAATAAATGGAAAATTAAAACAACAAGTAGTTTTACCGTATTCATTTTTATCTGGTTATGTGATGAAAGTGAAGCAAGTTTTAAAAATTAGTGATTTTACACAGTCAACTATTAGAGAACATACAGTAAATTTGTTCAGGTTGTTTTCAAATGCTCCTGAATTAGGCCATACTTTCATGCAAGAATCTCACAGTGTTGTGAAAAGACAGAACCAGTCCTTCTGTGGTTCCTAAAAATGACTTTCCCCAAATGTATTTCATTGATATATTGTCCCATGTGTGTATGGACTGCTTGTGGGAAGGAAACTACATATATATACACATATATACTGGCTTTATCTTGCCCAGTTTGTACAAATCCAGTAATATATCCCTATAATATATATACAATATCTCTCTGCTTAGTGACAAAATCTGTGCATGCAAAATTAAAAGTACCTTATATGAACACAGGTGAGTTTTCCTTTTATAAACCTACCACTATAATTGAATAATATTTTTTTACTCAGCTAGTTTTTCTGTATTGTTAAGAAAAAGAAAAAGAAAAAGAAAACTATGCCCCAGAATTCCCATTCTATGCTTTTGTTGTTGCTGTTTTATTGTTTTGCTATTCTTAACCTTTTTATTTTCCATCAAAGGGGAATAAAAGTACTTTTAAATAGTAAATAAAAATACATATATTAAAGCTATTTTAGTATCAATTGTTACTTCCCAGAGATGTCAGTTAAAGTTTAATTATTAAGCTTTATTTATTTATTAAGAAAAGCATGATATGGTGTAGGGCAAGGTTTTTATAAGTTAAAATAGGAATAGAAAGCAATAAATAAGTATCTTTCCTGAACTAAGGATAATTGAATTTATCTATATTGGTTCAATACATATATTTATAAAAATTTATCCCTCTTTGTTTTGCCTCAGAAATATAATCATTTTACCCCACTCATTAAAATTATGATTTTGGGTCTTTCCCCTCCATATAACTCAGCAAAGCTATTCAGAATCAAAGGCACCTTACTCAGGTGAATTCATTTAAATCCTTCCTTCCCTGAAAAAAAGTCATTCATTTTTCCAGATAATATCTAACACCTTCATAATTATGATTAATCTTTGAATTAATGAAATCCCAGATATTTACACATTTTAACTTCACATAAAATTCAGTGTAAAAACTTTCATCATCCTAAGTAGATCTAAAGAAATGTTTTCAAAGTGTCTTTTTTTTTTCTCATTGTAAGTTTAAAATCGATTCACTCTGGAAAATTAAACTATCATCAGCTAATTGTCTCAACTACAAGCAATTATTTGAAGTGCATACACCTATTAGAATGCATGTATGTATAGGTCATAAGAAGAAATGATTTAAGCTATAAATTGCTGAAGAAAAGGAAGGATGTTCTTGCTATATGGCAGAAAGCAGTTACATAGCAAAGACATTCTTGAAATTGTGGTTCTCTGCAAGCTTAGTACCATTCCATGGCAGAAGGGAATCTGGTGCCCTATTTGTGCTTCTTTTTCATCTCTTTTTCTCTTTCTTTTTTTTAACCTTTTTTTTTGCAAACGTGTTATTCTATAAAACAAAGTTCCTAAAGAGTGGCTGCGAGTCAGGAAGCTTCACAGGCTGCCTTAGCATCGAGTGCGCCAGAAGACAAAAGATCCAAAAGGCATGTGTGTCGGAGCATCACCCCAGCTTATTTTACACTTTGATGTCCTGAGAAACTTCGGACTTAAGGGTTGTGGGACTAAATTTCATGAAGGGCACCATGCGCATTTCGGAGACAAAAGCTGTCATTGCCATCCAGTGGCGACGTGAGTTATTGCACGTTCAGCTCAACCCCGTTTGTTTTGCTTGGAAACTAAATGGAGATTGACAATGGACCCTGCACGTAAACAGAATAAAATACAATGGCTTCGTTTATTTTATCATCTACCTTAGCAATTCAATAATAATAAGCAAACACAAGTAGTTTTTAAAGTATCTTTCATTTTAAGTTTGAGTTTACTATTTTCTCTCTACGTTTGGATACAGGGTATGTAGAATGAATACATTTTTAGACAACTCAATGTTTAATAATATTTTTGAACTAAGATTTAAAGTACTGAAAATGGACCTCAAATAGACATTTCTTTATAATATCTGGGAATACCCTTTGATTAAAAAACTCAATGATTTGGCCCATTCTTTTTCAATACCATCACTAACCCAAAGATGTATTGACATTACTTCACATCAAGGCTGATATCATACCAATGTGAGCTCTCCAGGTTAAAGTGAAGGGCGCAGTTCACGTGTGTGTTTAACAAACATATAAACTGAGGAAGGAGAATCTGGCATAGGAGAGATTTTTTCCCCCTCTTTCATTTAGTGTTAAAGGGCCCACCGTTTGTTTTTCTATCACTTTTCAGACTTCTGTATTTATTTCACACTTACAAGAAACATTTCTCTAATTTTCTGGTTAAATTTCAATGGAGGTCCCACCTGGGCCCTTTACTTTTGAATTTATTATCAATTGAAATAGACTTACTTTTCAGCAATTTTTATTAAAAATAATAGCATTTTATCTATCCTTCAAAGCTCACATCATCCAGTGTCTTCAAAGAGCTGGATTGCCTAGATAGCATGTATTGATTAATCCTTGCATCTGACAGACGTCAGTAGGGTCATCCTGGATGCATGATTTAAGTTCAGGGGTCCAAACCTCTTTTAGCTACCTGTTATGTATGATTAACTCCTGTTTTCTTATGTAATGAACTCTGTACACTTTTTATAGGTATTGCTTTTCAATGTTGCATTGCCATTAGATTTTCATTGACAGGAGAAGACCATAAAGAGAAATGAGATCTTATAAGAAAGTGTTTTTTTTTTTTTGTATGAGTAGAAGTTATTTTATCTAAGAGAGAAAGAATTTATTATGTGGAATACATATTTATATTATTCTATATGAATGAATACATATTTATAATATACTAAAGGTAATCCACAAAGCTAAAAGGAGAATTTAGTTAATCTGAGATGTGTTTCCTTAGTGTTCCCACTAATCAATCTGTAGGGGGCCTTTGTCATACATATAACTGTTCATTTACTTTGGTCTTAGCGGTGTCAGTCAGTTTCAACAAATCATGAGCTGCCAACAAGCTCCAAAACTTCCCTAAAAAGCATATAAAGATGGTATGTACAAGGTATGTATATATTAGCACCCTGACTCACAATGACTCCCTTATTTTGAAAGAGCTTCTATTAAGCAGAATCAAACATATAACTGAATGGAACATCTTCATGCATATTCATCAGTTAAAATAGTTTAAATATTTTCTTTAAAAATAAAAAGTTGATGTTTGTTACCTCTCTGTTTTTCTGTTATATATTTGCTTAATATGTAAGCAAGTGCTCTCTTCTAGAAAAGTTGGAATTCATCCAAATTACAACAACAAAAAAATCTGCACACAATTAAGTATTCTTAGAAGTGCTATACAATGCCCACTTTTTTCTTAGTTGCACTGCATGTGTTTATCTTCTGCTCTTCAGGCCTTGAGCCTGCATACTGAGCTGTCTTTGTATGGCAATCTGTTCAGTCAATTTAACTAACTAATCATTTTATTACTAATATTAAAAAATGCATGCATACCATTTATATTTCTGTTCTGTTCTCGATTACTGTTTTTGGAATCTTTGAATTTAAAAAGCAAAGCATTGGTGTTATTATTGTAGATCCAGTGTCATATGATCAATTTAAGAGTTTTGTGATGGTTGTGTCATTGGCAAATGCAAGAGACACAAAATGACAGCAGGAAGCAAGAAAGGATAGGAAGACTTGTTGGGATCAAGAGCAGAACAATAGGTCTCAATTGCCCTTTGCCAGGAATTATTGTCATAAGTGTTAACTATTGGTTGGAATTTGCAATGTAGTTGACTTAAATTTTAAATTTTGGAATAAGCCATTTTCATACTTTTCCCATTGAAAACTATCTTAAGGCTTGATGACAGCCTACATGTAGGAGATAGTGTGGTATTCTGTTAGTCACTTAGTAGCCCTCTCAGTTATCAGATCGACAGACATAAGAAGGATGGGTACAGTACTGCAGTACAATAAGACATTCTGATAGAGAAAGACCATATTCACAGAACTTTTATTACAGTATATTGTTATCATCGCTCTATTTTATTATTAGCTATTGTTGTTAATCTCTTATTGTGCCTAATTTATAAATTAAACTTCATCATAGGTATGTATGTACAGGAAAAAACATAGTATATACCAAGTTTGGTACCATTTGTGGTTTCAGCCATCCACTGGAGGTCTTGAAATGTATCCCCTGTGGATAAGTGGGTCTACTGTATACTTAAATCTGAACTGTTTTCATTCGCTCTGCAAATACATGTTGAGAAGTTACTAACTGCAAAGTAATGTGGAGTGATGTACAAAAATAAGTCATCTTAATAATACTTCAAAAATATTGGAATTTATAATTAGTGGTGGAAACTCTTTCATGTTCTCACTTTGTGTTTCCACTTAAAGCAGCTACCTAGAATTCCATCTCAGATCTAATCCTTTACATATCCACGTTTTATATTGACTTTAATGACTAAAGTGAAACATACGCAACAGAAATGAAGAGGTAGTTCAGTATCAACTACAGGGGAAAAATTCAGAATATAATGTCACATTTAACATAAATTAATATCTAGGCAATGTGTTATGATGCTTAAAATTTGAAAAGAAAGATTTTAGCATCACATTCTAATTAAACACAAAATTAACAAAATTCTGTCTTATATTTAATTTAGGCACAGTTTTTGAAGATGGCATCTGGGATAAGGATACAGGCAGCTAGTAAGACTGTCTGAAACAAGATATCACTATTAAGTCCTCCAGAAAACTGTAATTTCCTATCAGAATAAAACATTTTTCTTGCATATAACGTGAATATTCTTTCTTAAAAGTATAAAGTGTATAGTGTAGGAGAAGAAACTAAATTTTTGGAGGAACTCTAAAGGCTTGTTTTTTTATCTGATGTAGATAAAGAATGAAAAATATCAAAGCATAAAAATGGATTTTTTTAAAACACCCACACTAATTTTATTCCCATGAATTCTCAATACTTTCAGATATGCAAAGTTTTAATACATAAGCAATTAATTTCCGTTGTATTTGATTTATAATAACATTTACTCCAGCCAAATCTTCAGGATACTTGAACTTTAACATTAGCAATAGATCTCCAAAATGACACGGGGAAATATCCCTCTTTTAGAAAGGAAATGGTGAAACCCTTTTTATTTTGAGTCTTCACATGACTAACTTTGCTAATTGTATCAGACAGGGTCCAATTAGGAAACAGATTCTATCCAGTAAATTCAATAGGGAATGTGTAAATTATATGTATATATAAACCATAATATAACAGGATTGGAGCATGGTTTTGAATACTAAGAAGTAAAGATAACTTTAAAGAACATAGAATAGCAGAATTCTACTCCAAAAGCTGAGGTAGTGCACCCAAGGAAAGAACAAATCTGGAATTGGACCCTGACTCTTTCCCCCAAGGCTGAGATTTAAGACCTCATTGGAAAGCGCATGGCAGTGGTTCAGTGGATGGAGAGGTTTGGTGAGGTGCTATGACAGTGGGAATCACTGGGAATCTGCACTCTCAGGTGCCAGAAGGAAGTCATTCATGAAAAGATGCCCACCCAGGACTCACGTGGAGTCCATTAGTGTAATGGGGAGACTGCCCTTGAGGGGATGCCATGCACCCCTGGCTGCCACACACAGCATGAGCCTGCGGAGAGAGCCCAGGCTGGCCCCAGGATGAAGAGCCCCTTTCTCCTCCAGCTTCCTGCCAAAGCTTAACATCATGCCAGCTATCAGGAGAGACACTATCAGCAGCCACGAGCAGGGCAATGAGGGTTTGGAGCTGAGAGGCAATGGACTGGTAACTGCCACACTGATCTTACCCAATTTAAAAAATGTCATCAGTGGATTTTGTTCTGAACCTATGATGGTGTTGCCGCAACACAACCAAAGCAAACTGCATTATGTGTTTGTTCTAAAGGCTGGAATTGTTTGTTTGTTGTTTTCATTATAAACATAAGTTGAGTATCTCTTATTCAAAGTGCTAGAGTCAGAAGTGTTTCAGATTTTGGATTTTGGGGGATTTTGGAATGTTTTAATATCCTTACCAATTGAACATCCAAATCCATCCTATTTAAGTCATTTTTTGTGACTGCATCACACCCAACTTCTTTCTCTGCACAATTTTGCTTCCTTCTCTTCTCCCTCAGATGTTAGTCTTAAGAGCACTTCCTAATAAACTTCCTGCTTATTAATTTTCATCTTATAGTTTCATTCCCTGAGAGCCTGACCTGCACACTGTAGAGCAGAAGCAAGCTGTTCTTCCTGGCAGACTTCCATTCTCCTCCAAATGCACCATTCACTTAACCAGGACTCTTTAAAAATAACTTGCAGACTTCTGCATTGTCTTGTGAATTAGGTGTGTTACATACCTACAGTTTACAGATTGAGAGATTGGATTATAAGTAAGTTAATAAATTAATCTTGAGGCATACTGAAATCCAGATCCATAAAACAACAGATGTTTTTCTCATGAATCCAGTTCTCTAGTAGACTGTGGTATTTAATAATTGAACCAATTCACAAATCCCAGGGACAACCAACCTCCACAAATAACAATAAAAGTAGTTTCCAATTAAGGGGTTTGAATTTCTTTCTCAATCTGATACACAGACTTTTTAAAGGTGACTATTTCAGCTTAATATTTTTTATTTCAAGATTGAACCTAATAGCAAATGAAAAATATGAAAAATTTAACAGATCATTCAGTATGTAAAAATATAGGCAGGGGCACAATCATTTGAGTGCTTCTCTACATGTGCCAGAACACAATTTGATATTGACATTTTTGAACCAGAATCGTTAGATGCCGTAACTGACAATTGTTCAGTTTATAAATAAGGTCTTTCATGTATTAAAGAAGGGCGACATGAATTGGAAAATAGTGGTTTTGTTATTAATGGAACAATTTTGTCCAAACATTAATGTCTTAATCAGTAAAAGCTATCGAAGGTATATAGAAAAGGATGAAGTTTTAAAAGTTTATTTTCTTAAAATAGGAAGTATTTGAAAAGCAACCATTCCTGAGGTTATATTGCATAATGATCTATCAGCTTAACTGATATTATTTATTTTATTGTTCAAGTATAAATTGTTCTCTAAGCCTTATAGATAGGAAAATGATAGCTACACATGCTCAAATAAAATTCTCTTTTTTTGTTTATTTTCTCTAATTTGATACAAAATTACCTAATTTTAGATAATTGGTGAAGATTTTTTTTCAGGATGGTAAACCAGGGAATTTATATAATAAGCATTCTGCTTCTTAAATTATTTTTAGAGGTACATCTTCAATAGAGTAAGAACTTACTAATTAAACATAATATGGAAGAGGAAAAATTAGAATGATTACACTTTTTCAGCTTTATTACTTTTAAGTTATTTTATATTACCAACCAATATATGTAAATGCAAAATTTAAGTCATGGAAAATGATAGTTCAAGATAGAGCTAAATTAGTTTATAAAATGCTCCAGACACAAAAGTCCTTTTCCATAGGAGACTTACTTATTCCAAACAGAAATTAAGAGCATATTCGAATAATTTTTAATAAAAAGCACACATGTGCTAGTCAGAGAGATCTGGATTGGGATTACTTAGTAACTGTGTTGGGATTACTTTAACTGTGTGATCATGGAAAAGTCACCCAACCTCTTTAGGCTGTAGTTTCATCATCTGAAAAATCCAGATTATATGACTTCCTCCATGAACATTTGGACAGTAGTAGAAATAGCATCTTAACTTTATCACAATTCCTGACATGTCATAAGCACATAATAAATAGCAATTTTAGTTTATCATGATTTTATTCTCTTTGGATTCAAACTTCTCGGATCTGGTACATTGATGCCCTTCCTTTTTAGACCATAACTATTTTTTTTTTTTGAATGTATACTCACTGTCTTTGAATGATTACAGAATCCAAATTTGTAGCATTACAATTAGTGAGATTACATTGTGTTTTTATAAGTCATTTACTATAAAATGATTACTCTTCCAAGTAAAATGTAACTTTGATATTCATTCTGTATCAAATTTTAAAGTTTTGAGGGTGAATAAAAGATCATTTAGTTATTGAGTGCAATGACACTCTTATCAAGTTCAGATGGATGATCTCTCGCCTTTGCAAAGACCCTAGTCAGTAAAATGTCTCGAAGAATTATGTAAGAACAGAAAAAAAAATTAATATACATTGTTGTGAACAATAACTGACAAGCTAAAATTCCTTCAGCATAATTTGTAGCTTACATGTAAAGTGCATTCATACACTTTTATTCTGCAAAAGAAAGTAATTTAAATATTTATCAAGTACAATTTACATGAAAATACAATCCTACTTTTCATTTGTGGTGCTGTTTTCGTGTCCCTCAGAGCTTCCTTCTTTAAATATACATTTGGAAACAAATTATATTATGATCCAAAATACAAAAAGTAAATTCAATGTGGAACGGGGGGAGCTCATAGGAGGAAAGGTGACTGCGGGCACGGTGAAAAGAAACTAGCTTGTTGAATTTTCACACACTGAACTACTGAGCAGGCTTATTGAAATCTATTTTTCTGTATGAATTATACATGGCTATCATCACCGAGGTACACTCCCAAGGTAAAAAAAAAAAATGTCAACTTACTGATAAGCTGTCAAATGGGAAAAATCCACTCATTTCCTTGCATCTGTAGATGATTTTTTTTTATTAATATTTTAAATGATCTCCTGGCAATGCCTTGGGGTTACCTTTGACTTTCTTGGTGGAAATCTATGAGAGTGCTTGATCTCACTTTTTACTTTCAAAATATAACAAATGTGCATATGAAATTGTGGAAACAGTGACAAAGAGTTTGTTGGAGGGTCTTTCTGCAGAGGACACGTAGGCTTCTCTCACCTGTCTGGGCCAGCAGGTAAAATTATGCAGGTGTTTGCCTGCAGGAGAATGCTGCTAATTAGGGAACATACTAGGCAGTGGAAACCAATCTGCAGGTATTTTCATGTAAAATCGTTGAAGCAACAAGTCTGTGATTTGCACTGCTTCAATAATTAGGACGTTTTCATCTCTTGATTAAACTCGCATACTGCCTGATTTCTATCACGGATAGGTGTGAAGATCAGATGGCAGTTGTGGTCCCAAGTAAATGCCTCTGGAAAAAATACTAACATTATCAAAAATGATCATTTTCATAATGGCGATAAAGAAAAATAGTCAACATAAAGTTCACTTTCATTCCAAAGAGGCTTCTGGCCGGTACCCTTGCCACTAGTGGAGGAGCCAGTATTTTTCCAGCAGAGGAGTGACAGTAGCCAAGCCTCACCTCTTGCCTTGCGTGGCTCCATCTTCTAATGACACGAATTCCTAACAGCGCAGTCCTATTCATCATCTAAATTATTTGTTGACAAAGTACATCAAATATTTTCTGTACTGGGTTAAAGAGACATAGTTCCTGCCCTAAAGGTTTTATCACTTGGTTCAGGATACCACCCTTGGAAACTTCTTGCTCTGTCTGATGGACCTGCAGAGTGGCAGTTTCCTTGTTTTTCAGCCAGAAAATAGGCCATAGGCTCTGGCTATGAAGAAAAGGTATCTTAAATGTCATATTGTTATAATTCCGTGAAAGCAGTATTACCAGAGTACCATATCTGTATTGCTTCCTATTCAGTAGGTCATTGCCATCTTTTCTTAGAAAAATGAATGACAGAAATTTTGAAATTTTGAGTTCACTGAAATGGCTACAAAAGAAGGCCAGAAGTGATGATTAAATATAACCATATTATAGAAAACTAGAAATGTGAATTTACACACCAAAAGATTTAGGGATACATATGTGTTAAGTTCAGGGTGCTCAGAATCACTGTGGTACACACACACACACACACACACACACACACACACACACATTCACTCACTCACACACTTCAGGAATATTGTTAAAAGTAAATTTGTATTTGAATAGAACTAACCAGGAATGTTACAATCACATCCCCCAATATGCAGATAAAGAAATTGATATTAGTGTTACTCTTGTTATTTAGAATGCATTTGATTTAATCATCCATTTTATTTCATCATAAAATTCTGCAGGAGAACACCTGGGTTCAATCAGTGAGAAACAAGCCCTTGGTTTTTAATTTATGACTCAAAGTCTACCATTTTAGTGCAAGGAAGAAATTCACACCTTGTATATAAAACAGCAAAGCATCAGATGTGATAAAATGGAGAGACTAAAATCAGATATTTTGTGTTTTGAATAAAGATTTTTATTTAGACATGCTGAATGCTGCATTAGCTTATATATATAATATCTCAGAAGGTAGTAATTTTAAAGGGGTGACTTCTATAATACATAACATTATTCCCCTTGAGGTTCTTAATAAGTTTAACAAAATTTTTAATGTTTCATTTTCAATCAGATGCAGTGAAATGATTGAGGCCTAGAAATTGGATTTTGTGTGGCCCTTTTGCATAAATCCCTAATGTCGAAGGACCCAGAAATCACAATCTTAATTATCATTGCCCTGTCTAAATTAGCACCAATGAATCAAAACGTTTCCAAATCTCAGTTCCTTCAAGATGATTGCATGATCAGAGATATAATTTAAGAAATATCTTTTACTAACCTAATGTTGAGTTTGTGAAGCAGCTTGACTGGGGGGCAGCAGTTTGATTAAAGTCACTGGGATTACATAACGAATTGAATAGGTTAAAAAATAAGGTTTTTTTGATAAAATACTGAAAGTAACAGTCCATCATACCATTTAAAAATATTTCTTTTTATATTCATTCAAAGAATTGAAATACATTAACATTAATAGTAAGCTGTTTCCATCTTGTTTTGTAGACATTGACTTTGTGTTCTCAAGGGGTTGTAAAGAGGAACAATGATCACAAATGAAAAATGACCTGAGAAAAGTGTATGTGGAGGGGACCCTGAGTTGTTGAAAGAACATAAACCTGGAGTTTGGCAGACCTGCTGCAGATCCTATGAGATACGCAAACTTCCTTGGGCCTTATATTCCTGGTTTGTACATTGAAATAATAAGAAGAAGAAGCTGAGAACAAGTATCTTGCTTATTTAGTGTCCTAGGACCATAGAGAGAGGGGAAGGGTTCCAAGGAAATGTCCTTCACAGATCATACCCGGAAGCCTGAGTTGTTGCCTTCACAGGAGACTTAGGAGAAGGCAAATGTATTTTGCAGCTGGAGAGGATGTGAACTCTGTGGTCCAGAAGGCAGACTGTGGTAGACAGAATTCTACAATGATCCCTCAAATTCCCAACACCTGGTGTGCATAGCCTGTCTAATCTTCTTCCCTTGAGCATGTGTGGGGAGGACAGGCTGTGGGTATGCTGGCCATCACTCTGTAATTAGGGTGCATTGCATGGCAAAGGTGAAGGGATTTTAGGTCCCAAATTAGTTGATTTGGAGTTGATCCCTCTCCAAAGGGAGATCATCTGAGGTGGGTCTGATTTAATCAAGTGAAAGCTCTTAAAAGAGAGACTCGGTGCTTTTGAGTAGAGAAACTCTCTCCTTCTGGCCTCGAAGTAGCAGACAGCTGAATGGAAACTGTCCCTGGGGAGGGAACTCCTGCAGGGGCTGAGGGCCTCAGTCCTACAACTGAAAGGAACCCAGTTCTGCCGACAGGGAGAAAGTAGCCTGACAGACTCCTTAATTGTAGTCTTGTGAGCCCCTGCACAGAGGGCTCAACTAAAGTATGCTTGGACCCTCGACCTGTGGAAACTATAGGATGATTAACGTGCATTGTTGTAAGTTCCTAACTTTGCTGTAATTTGTAATAAGTTGATAGAAAACGAATTTATCTACTGTGAATATTCATGAGGATTAGAAATCAGGAATGTGAAGTATATGGGACACAGTGGACATCAACCAAGTGTTGTGTAAGTGACCCTGTTTCTCCATTAACAGTAAGGTGAGTCCCGGGATGTAGAGCCTGGAGATGCCAACAGGGTTTCAGAGCACAAGTAGAGACAAAAGATTAGAGGGAGGAATTGAATGTAGAGAAAGAGGGAGAAGCCTGTTTCCAGGGTTAATATTCCCATAAGACACTCATAGCGCTGTGGGTGTCCTTTCTTCTTCACTGAGATTATCAGGCCAAGTACATTCTCGTTTCATGAGTCACTGTGTGTCCTAACACTGACTTCAGCTTTCTCACAGTGGGTATCTCCTGCTGATATATGCAGTGTGCACCACTCTACACATTGGAGAGCCCGGGGAGTAGGGGATGGATGTTACCAGGAACACTTCAAGTGCTGTCAGAAAACTTGCTTCTGTTTTTGGGAAGTCAGCGGGGATGTTGAGATGTAACAGGGTGAAGGACAGCGGAGAGGAATTAGATTGGGTCAAGATGACTGGGAAATGAGAGTGGGCAATAGAGCAAGGGCCCCAAGTTCCCACTGTTTTACAGGCATTTCCATTTATTTCCAAGAAAATACTGCTAATCTGATTGTGCAGTTTGTAGCCGTCCTTATCCTGTTTTCTGATAAGAGTAATGTTTATGTTTTTTCCTTTCATTTCTGATCCAGATTTGGTTATCTTGAGAGTCTAAAAGTTTCTCCATATAAATGAAGTTATTGATGGAAAGCAGTAGTCATCATGAGAGATTTGTAGTTTTGCAACTGTGCCGATATTTCTTTTGCAATTGTAACTTTTACATCTGTAGAACACAGTGTAGGTATACATATCTACTCTCTAATATAGATGTCAATGTCTGCCGATTTATTAATAATGTACTTGATATGTAAGTTGTGTATTTCTGGATCCTGCCATTAAAGAATCTAAGAAGTGGAAAATCTGTTCATTACCTGAAAAAATTCACTTGAATAAATAGGTTGAATAGAAATTAGAAAGAAAATATTTTAACAGATATGAACATGTTTTTAAATGAGATAACAGTCTAAAAACCACTATGGGAGTTGGTTTTAATAAAATTGATAATGTGAATTACTTTAAAATGAAAAGTATTGTTTTTGTTAATTTAGTATTTCAATGAATGGGATTGTTTACAATGTAATGTTTTTATGACAAATTCCAAGAAGACTGTCATATTAGTTATTCACTCATTTGGCTACCCTAGGCCCAGGAGTATAGCTTGAGGGGAAAGAAGTATATGGTGACAGGGACAAACAGTGCAAGACAGTAGTTGAAAGCCGGTTCAATGGTTCATCGGTAGCATCAGACACTCAGGCTCTTTCTGTCTTTCTCGATACATGATGTTCTGCCTTCATGTTGCCTTTTCATGGTTATGAAATGGTACTGCATTTCTAAGGCTAAGGTCAGTGGCTCATGCAGGACAAAAGTATAATAGCAAAAGACTGGAAAGGTTTTTTTTTCGTTTTTAAAGAAAATTTAGCCTTTTTATTTTAGGAGAGATGGCTTTCCCATGCACATCTGTCCACAGCTCATTGGCCAGGACTCTGTTGCACAGACACCCTTAATGATAATCAGGAATTTTTAAAGTGTAACTGAGTGCTTCTCTGAACAAAAGCACCGTCCTCTTCACTGAGGCTCAGGAGATGGGTGTAGTAGACAACTAGCTGTGCATCCCAGGTGCTGTACTTGCCGAAGCTGTCTTACAGCAGTAGAAAATCTCTCACGCCATTTGTGTATAAAAATGTTGTCATTACTTAACCCATTTATGTGGGCCAACTCTTTCATGTAGTGCATAGGTCTGTGAAATGGCAAGTAAAGACAATTATTATACAACAATATTAAAAAGAAAGATGTGATACTAAATTTTCCAATTTGACCCAGCAAACTCTTGAATGTCTGAAAATCATTCGTGTGTTTATTCATTCACACATCACTCATTCGACAAATGGTAATTGAAAATTTCCATGTACCAGGAGCTGTGTTAGGCACTACAGATAGAGAGATGAAAAAGAACAGATGTAATTTCCTGATGTTAGGGCTCATGCAATCTAATAGACAGACTCCAAATAATCATTCAAACAAGTGTAAAATGCAACAGTGAAAAGTGATGTAGCTACAATGTGCTTTGAGGACTTTTAAAGAATTATTTCATTTACTCATTGGCATGGGGAGTGTCAGATGATTCTGGACACACAGATAAGTCTGAAATGGATGCTGGTGTCAAGGAGGTTACAGTGCACAATTGCATTTGGAACAATGAACGGGGAGGAAATTAGACTAAAAAATTAAACTTCCAATATACAGCATTTCTTTGACTCAGGTCGTTTTTGCAAAGATGCTCTTCCATTAATTTGATTCTGAGTTAAAAAATATGAGCCAGAAATCTCTGAAATTCTCTTTGCTAAAAGTCCTCTGTTGATACATAGTTGTGTTCTCAGATTATGATTGAGATTAACACTGTTGTAACCCTAAAGGTAGAGTGACCATTCGGTGAAGAAATCAAAGGGGCATTGTGCTCACACTTACTATCTCGTATGGTTTCAGAATCACCTTTGTGTGTGGGTGTGTGACATCTCTCTGCTTGTTCCGTTGCTGCTTGTTATATCCTTTCCTCTCTTGGGGTCCTCAGTGTGCATAATGTATACGGTGGTACAGTCGTCAAAAGACAGGTAACTGGCAATAACCAAAACATTTCAGAAAATATCCTGTAGATGGTTCTAGATACTCAAAGAAAATGAGCTGCACATTTTTTTGTGTGCAAAGTCCAGATTCATCACTGAATAGAAGCCCACAAATGATGAATCCTAAAATATAAATGCTTCCAGAAGTCATTTCTAATTTATTGGTGTTGAGAATACCCCTTCTAAAAGTCCTTACAATCGAGACTGTGCAGCTCTTGTTGTTTCAGTAGTTAGTTGTCCACTAATGTGTATTCTGCCTGGGACCGGGTTTTTTCGAAGAAGCAGAGCACTGACATGCCTGTTCTCAGGACACGCAACCACCAGTCATGGAGAGCCCATCCTCCTTTCTCCCCAGCAGAACTGAGTGTTGGAATATAATAGCTGCAATCCTTGCTCCGAGCACTCTCGTTCTGCCTAATTAACAGTTCTGCCTTTGTGTACCTAGAACAAGCAAATAGCTACTTGTTTTGATTCCAAGAACAAAAAATGGCTCCTCGTGATCTAAGATACACTTTTCATTTCACTTATTCATTAATGGCTAATTCAAGAAATGAAGCCTTTTAACCCATAATTACCATTAAGTTTTAGGTAAGCAGATGCAAAATTATATTTCATAGCCCTGCTCAATTACAAATCACTTTCATAGATGTGATTTCATTTATCCCTCACAATTGCCCCATGCAGCAGGAAGAGAAAGTACATCTGGTCCCATTGTACCAAAATGGGAGCTGAGGCTAAGAGGTTTACTAGAAATAACATGAGGTTTAGTTTTGTAACACAAGCTTTCCGACTTTAAATCCCATGTTCTTTCCACTTACTAATTCATTATCTCAATATTTACACGGAACTGAGTATTTTAATACATACGGAGAATAAAACTTATTTCAGATTATCTGAAGTTAAGTGTTGACAAGACGGAAGGTAAAATTAAAAGACCATTGGTGAGGCCAGAGGATTGCTTGAGGCCGGGAGTTTGAGACCAGACTGGGCAATATAGCATGACCCATCTCAAAAAAAAGAAAAAAGCCAGGCATGGTGGTGTGTGTCTATAGTCCTAGTTACTCAAGAGGCTGAGGCAGGAGGATTGTTTAAGCCTAGGAGTTCAAGGCTGCAGTGAGCTATGATCATGCTACTGTACTCCAGCCTGGATGAGACCCTGCCTCAAAAAAAAAATTGATACTTTCTTTAAGAGGAGTGGGCCTCTCCTTATCAGTGTATGAGGCCATCAGTGTTGAAACCAAGGAAAGATTGTGTGGTGTATTGCTTTTAATTGGAAAACCTTGAAATCAAGCCCGATGCAGGAGTGTATAAACAGGTCCACTGATTTTGCTTGTAAGCACATTGAAGCAGTATAAACAATTGAATGATTCTAAGTGCAAAGCTTTAAATATTCAAGAGTAGTCCAGGGAGCTGAAAGTAGACATCCCACAACTTGACTTATTTACCAAGCAAGTTCTGGTGTCAGGTACTGTCTTGGGGGGTTGAAATATAAAGACATGAAAACATCTTTTTGAGGCTTTTGCTGTAGCTCTGAAAATGTTAGGAAAGTAATCAGTTAAATCAGAAGTTGAAGTTTTGCAAGAAAGGAGCCAAATAGCCCCATGGATTTGATAAATCAATGCCTTGCAAAAAGGTATATAGTGTAAACTGAAGTTGATCACTAGAGAGATTACAAACCATTACTGGCCCTTGGGCATTTGTGAGACACCAGGTACCTGAGGCCAGGTGTGAGGGGCCTGAGTCTGCATCTATTTTCATATCCTGAAGATTGGCTCTCAGAGGTTGCATCCTCAGCATTAATCAAAAGGCTATCACATCTCTAGATCCATGGTTATTTCCAGTGGTGATCAAATGCCAAGGGGTGCTGGTGACTAAAGGAGATAGCAACAGGAATATGAATGCCTTTCAAGGCGATGGGACAAGGTACGCCGAGCACAACAGGGAAAGTAGAAAGTACCAACGTCTTGGAGAACAAGGAGAGAGTGGAGAGGTAAGAAAGTGTGCCTTGCTACTTCAAATTACTACAAAAATCATTTTTTTTTTTTTTTTTTGCACAAATGCAAGTCATTTAGTCTGGCACTTCCAACATAGTCCCTAATGCTACCACCCATTCTAGAGCCAGGGCTGAAATTATCCTGAAATAACACAGAACTGGGCTTGAATCCTCACCTTTCCACTTGCTCTAAAGCTTCAATTCTTTGATAAGTGAGTTGGAGAAAATAATCACATCAAAATAATTAAATTTTATAATGTGCATAACATTTAAAGCACCAGCATGAAAGAATTGCCAGATAAATGGTGGCTGGAAAAAAAAGTCTTATTTGCTATAGGTGGTTCTGGCAGATTCAAGTCTATGTTATAGAGAAAAGTCAAGAAAATTTATGGTGAGATCAAAACATATTTAAGTCATTGCTAGGCATTTCTGCCTCTTGTCTACACATTGTCAATATCCATGACATCCCCTGGTATAGAGAAATGTTTCTTCAGAAGATATGATTACTTAAAAAAAAAACATAAACACACTCTAAATTCATCAAGACTTTTCTCTTGAAATCGGTTGTTTAGATCTGAAAGACAACTATCTGTCTAGTAACTTGCCATGTTGTGACCAGCCACACAAATGGGCTCTACTAAATAGGGTAACATTGCCTCTCCCTTCCTCTAGGGCATGTGATGACCACACAAAGACTTCACAAGCTTCTAGAAGTCCCTCTGAGCCTCACTGAAATGCCAAAATCCAGCCAACCTTAACTCCAGTGGGGTACATGGCAGACCTCTGTAGAACAATATGTCCTGGCTGCAAAAAGTGTGGGCTCCGCAGAACAGATGTTAAGCCTCGAGGCCATAGTACAAGGTGCGTGTGGGGACTCCTGACCAGAGAGAGCAATGATTGGAACAAGATGTGTTCTGGGTGGCACTGTGTCTACTTGGATCCAACCTAAGGGATCATTTTTGTTTTTCACAGTGTCCCTTTTTCACATAGTTTTTTCCCTTGGGTAATAGCCACTTGTTCATGTAATTGGGTCATTACCAAGCAGTAATCCTCTCACAGATAATAAATAATTGCAATGGCAACTAATTTACTGTTAATGGTAGTTGAAAACTTCAGATAGAAATTGAGATAGTTTGATCAGTAGTTGACTGGTCTTTATAGGTCACAAGTAGTCTCCAAATATCCCAATGAGGGATAATTTTATGTAGCCAGGAGACTAATATTAATGATAAAACCTGAATCAACTATGGATAGCCACAGTTTACTCAATACTTCTAAGCTTAGTCACAGATTAGTTTCAATAGAATCATAAATCCTAGCCCCGTTTCTATTACCCGCTTTCTGTATGACTTAGGATGTGCCATAAGTTCCTTTTGTCTTGGAAACACTGTGTGTGTTTGTGTGTGCATGGAGATCATGAGAAATAAGCAACATCAAGATCAGATTTCTAACTTATCTGGAGAAGTCTGAAGCGAATCTATTTGAGATTTGGCAACATCCAATTCTTCTGTCATGGAACCACCCACTCTCCTCCCTCCATGGCTGTTATGACTCACTCCCAAATTATTTGTCCTTGGGAATATTGTTTTTCTTGATCCCTTTTATTTTAACTCCCTTTGATCTACTTTCCTCAATTTAATATCCTTAATTGTTTTTTTATCTGGAGACATTCATTGCATCTATTTTTCCTGATAGGGCCTATTCCCTGTCTGCCGCTTTAATGTCCTTCAAAAATCTGGACCAAAATAAGAGTGTTGCTTGTGAGCTAAGAGGAGGAATTGGTGCTGCTCTGAGAAATTAAAACTCTTTACGTTAAGTTCTAATGTGGTATTTTGGGGCTTTGATGTTTTCTTGACTAACAGCTCAAAAATAGACTTTCTCACGATTTCCTTTTTCTCTTAAGGGAAGACTAAACAAGTCTCTAATTTATTAAACTAACACTAATCTATTATATATCTATATTAAAATGAAAATTGTTTTAGCTGCAATGGTAACTAGGAACTAGAATTTGTTCTTATTAAAAACAAAACAACCCTAAGTACACATATCTGTCCATTGGTTGGCAGCAAACTTTTGTACTTGCATCTCGAAATATCAAGATAGTAGCTGTTCTAGAACGATTGGCTGATGGAGACACAACACAGGGGAAAGAAGGTGCAGGATGGAGACACAGGACTGATCATGGCCTTCTGAAGTGAAACTGATACATCATCTTAAGCAATTGTTTTTAGGAGTTATAAAAATGTAAGAGATTCCTTCACTGGCTACAGAATGACCAGTCAAAGCCGTAGGTTTTCCAGGACACACTGTCTGAAAACACCTTGCCCTGTCATGAATTTGGAGAGGGTTCCCGTTTTGTTCCTTGCACCAATCTTCCGACTGACCACTACACACCACTGAGATCTACGGATCTTCTTTGAAGGGAATTCTTTTCCTGGCTTCACGTGGAGTTACTTAGACATCTGGCAGGAGTAGATGTCAAACCACAAATAAAACTTTCCTTGACTCACGGGGAGAAGCATAGCCATTTCCACTTGACCTCACCAACAGAAACTGCAAATGCTGCTGTTGCAGTGTCAATCTTTATTCCTCAGAATGCCCTGATTCATTTAAGTGCTTTACCTTCTGTACTTGTTCACTGTTTTACTCTGCAAATTTAACATGAGCTTTTCTGGTGGCATGTTTTAACTTTACACTAATAATAAGTAGAGGTCATGGCTTCATAAATTTACTCTGTATGGGACCTAACACAGGAACACTAACAGACAAATGCTTGATGATGCTATTGAAGCTGATTGATATTAACTATCAGCTTGCTTTCCTTTCTCAAGGCAAACACAAAGGACTCCTCCATCCAACACTCTGCTCTTTCTGACCTTTATACTTTTCTTCGACCACAGAAACATGCATTTGTAGTGTTACACGGGTAGTTGGAATAGAAGTAATTTGCAATGGCCAGTCAATTTAAAATGAATTCATGAAAAGAGAGAGCTGCAAACTTGTCTATTTGACTAGAAATTGTTATTTCGTTTCTATCCTTAACTCCCCAGATCTAAGTGGAAGGGTCATCCCTTCTGCATGCCTTTGCCCACAACACTAATCGTTTTTACTAAAACAAAGAGTGTGTGAGTTCATAGAGCAGGGCTTCCCTATCTTCAGACATCCAGTAATGTCCCTTTTAATACTTCATCACAAATTAAGCACAGTCTCCTTCCTTCTTTGCCAATGTGCATATTAAATTAGGAAACAATCCTTTATGACCAGCCTCCCCATCCTAATGCAATCCAGTCTGTACTGAGATAATTAACAACACTCATTGCTCCAACTTAGTTCTTTGCAT
Source organism: Propithecus coquereli (assembly GCF_000956105.1). Taxonomy (NCBI): domain Eukaryota; kingdom Metazoa; phylum Chordata; class Mammalia; order Primates; family Indriidae; genus Propithecus; species Propithecus coquereli. The sequence continues at coordinate 1,211,647 of NW_012142412.1, forward strand.
TTTTTTCCTCCATGCAAATCTTCTTAGATCTAGTTGTTCCTTATTGGTCCATTCATTTGTGTGTGCATTAACCCATCAAACATTTGCAAAGTGCCCCTTCTAGTCATAACACTGACCCAATTCCTCAGGAATAAAAAAGAAAGAAACAAAGAAACAAAACTAAAATCTCTGGGGAAGCACACAGTTGTATGGGAAAGAAATGGAACACATTATTTATACAGAGAGGCAGAATTGAGCAAGTACTACATACTATTATATAAATAATATGCATCAGTGCTGCAGGAATGCAAAGTGAGAAAATGTTTTGCTATGAGCCATGTGTGAGAAAATAGAGGTCACTTGGAGGAGATGGGTCTTATGCTGAATTTCAGCAAAGAATTGGTGAAGGGAAAAAATATAGAAGTTTGGGAGAATCAGATGAGTAAAGAAAATTGGTTGAAACAAGTATAATAGGAAAGGAACTAAGGAAGTTGGTCGTGCAGGCCATTCGGATAATAATCTACTCCCTCTTTATGCGGTAAGTTGTATTTTTACAAAGCCTAAAGGCTCTTATTTTTTTTTTTTAACTTCAGTGCCAAATATATTTGATGATATATGTGTTGTTTCTTAAGAACAATGTTTTATCTAAAGATTCATAGGCATTTTTCTGAAGTCTTAAATATTTAATTTTTTTATAGAAAACTTTACCCTAAGCTTGATTTACAATGTGAAATATAACTCCATCTCCTTTGGATTTTGAGTATATTCCTTCTCTCCACCTTTACGAAGGAATGAGAAATGTGCTAACTTCTGCTGTCACAAATCCTGTTTATGGGTGTTTTGAGTTAAACCACTCAACAACTACTTTTATTTTGTGATGATCATCTAGTAGAGCAACAATGTACACTATACTTAAATTAAGTACCCACTGTTTGCAAAGTGCAAAGGTGTAAATTATATAACATCATGACTTTACCCTTGAATGAACAGACTTCTCTGCACAGCATAAATATGTGTATACGATAAGTTAAATAATTAAATATGTTGTCAAAAGTATTGTATGGACTATCAAATGAGTAGTATAGAAAGTCAGAACCGAGACTGGAAGAGATGAGATCTCCAAGGCAGAAAATAGAGAGCTTTAAGAACCGGACCGAGAAATGCCTATTTTTAGAGAAACGAAAAAGACTTTTTGAAAAGTCTCTGTATCAGGGTCACAAAACCATGAGAAGAAACACCTAACCTTCTAAGTCCCCATTGCCTATGGGGGAAATATGATATCACCTTTCCCTTGTTTTACAAGGGTTTTGCGAAATTGTGATAACGAGATCATTCTGAACATGATGGCTCCTTGATGCTCTACAGAGCCATGCAAATGTAAAGTGTTTTTAGAGGTCAGAATAAAACTACACAAAACAGTGATCCAAACTCGGGGAGAAGATCCATTATGGCTCTAAGAGTGTTTTTCTTCTCCCTAATAGTTTATTTTGGCACAGTCATAGAGAGAAATTGAGTACAAATTTCCTAGAGTCCTAAAGGCTAAAATCTAAACCAAGAACTGAGAGAGGAAGCTCATTATTTGATGATTCTCTTCTCCTCCACCGTCTCCTCCTCACCTTCCTGACATTCACCAACCCTGGGATGGCGCAGTGGGGAGGTCTTCCAGGCTCAGGGTTCGGGGGGCCCTAAGGCTTAAGTGGATGCCCCACTTTGTCCTTCTTTGACCTACCTGACCTATAGCGGTTGCCTATTCTATTAGTATACAATAACTGCTAAGCCACGAACACTCCACTCTGCTTTCTCCTTCTGGCACTGTCTACCTTTTCATAATCACTAGTGGAGGAAAAAAATGTGCTCCACCACTACCACTGGGTGCTATCAATACGTTTTTTCCTGAACAAAATAAAAATATATTAATAGATAAGCAAGAAAATGGGGCCACCGTAATGTTAAGTAAAGAAAGTAAGATCCCAAGTAAGAGATTGGAGGATAGCTCCTTGTCCCTTTCACTGTTCCATCCTGATATCTATGCCATTTGTACCTGTTCTGTATTGATATTGGCCTGGCTATTTTATCTGTCTCTTCATCTGCAAAGTTTCATCCACAAGAAGTCACTTTATCAGTGAACTTAAATTTCAACCTCTAAACATGGTACAGAATCAAATTAAACTACAGATAATTTTGTTGTGAAAACTGAGTGTCATCTGTAATTGCAATACTGATAGGGGGAAAAACACCCTAATTTTAAGCCCTTTGTTATAAATCCATATCTTCTCTGTGAAATCAGAGTGTCAGTCTTGCATCCCGTGGAACCAAATAAAAAAAATGTATCATGCAGTTAGACAGGATATGACACTGACTCAATAAGGCATTGGGGTGTGTAAAAAAAATCACTGGTAAAGGGAAAAAGGATGAAAGTAATATTGGCTGACATTTTCTTGTTATTAGTGTTCTTTTTAATATCTAACATTTTATACCACTTTATATTGGTTCAGAGTCTTATGATCAATAACGTTTAAACACACCTTGAATTAGGAACTCACATTCTGTATTTTAATTGTCTGGCTTTTAATTTGCTTATCTACTTCTCTTTTCTCTTCTTTTAATTATTTAACTAATTATAGCTACAGCATATCCACTAACCTCTGACGCTCACAGATTATGTAGAATAAATTGTGGTTGATATAACAGAAATTTCTTCCCTGAACCCACCACCCTATTATTAGGTCTATTAAATGCTCATGTCTGCA
>NW_012142412.1:1214425-1227078 GCF_000956105.1 Propithecus coquereli
TAATTATATAATTTAACATAAAAGGCTTTTCTAAATAAGACACGTTAAATAAAGTTGTGTTCCTTTAGTGAATATCTACTTACAAAGGCATAGGGTAAACTAAGTCTGTCTGCTGTGTTTTTACAAAGAATGCATGGTCACATATGTTATTTTACATTAATTGTTATTTACAGAGGGAAAAATTATAAAAATTGTTTTATTTGTCAATGCATTACATTTCAACACTATGCAAAAATTTTTCTTTGGAATTTTGATATGAAAATGACTTCTAATTTTCTGCTATATTATGTTCACCTCATAGTTTCTTCACTCATAAATAACTAACTTGGAATTTTCATATTTGCTGTTCTCAACAGTTAAAATTTTTAATACATTAGTATTTAGATAAATACAAAGCTTTTGGAAGATCTTATCAAAATGGCTTTATTTTGTTAGAATAGTTGTTACATGAAATCATCTATAGTTTTTCAAGATAAAACAGGGACTCTTTCCTAAATATACCTCCAAAGTAGTATTTACTATTTTAAAAACAATCTCCTTTACAGCTATTCCCCCCTGAAACTTATAAAATGAGTTTAGTAATGTCTAAATATTTTCAGTCCGAAAAGAAGATACAGCCTCATAAAATATCTAATGATTTTTTATGCGTAGTTTGAAAATATGTTTAAAATACTCTGAAAAGCAGTACTGTACTATTTATGTTATAATGCATAAATACTATGTGATTGCTTTACAATCTGTTTTCCAAATTTTATAAGAATTTTTCATAATTAACAAGCAAACTAATGTTTTGTAAGACTTTCCAGGCTCCTCTAATGATCATTACATCACTTAATTTTTATGAATCTTGGTTGTGAAAAGATGTACAGCCCAAGATATGCAAACATGAATGTGAAACACAGGTGAACTCTTGGGTAGGTGGGTGAATATGAAACATGAGTTCTATTCACAGAACACACACAGACACAGAGGATTATTATTTTTCAGTTAAGAATTGACAGGACCTCTCATGAATACAGTCCAGTTTGTAAGCCTCAACCAGCACTAATGCATTTTCTGTTGGAAGAATAGTGAGTTATATGATGAACACACATAGAAATATTGTAATAACCAGGAGAACTAAGCCCTACTAAGGTCATAGTTTGGATATGTTAAAGTACTGCCTTTTTTTAGCCCACTCACAATTACGTGGAATAAACAAATATTCATACTGTTGTATTAGAAAACTAAAGCATACCTGCTTTTTATTTTTTTAAGTTGATTAAAAACATTTCCCCAAAGTCATGTCCTTCAAAATAAATAAAGAAAAATTAAGATTGGAAAATCTCCTTATGGAAAGCTAAACTATTATTTTAGTTAATAGCTTGACTTAACTTAGAAAAAAACTTAATTCTGAAAACTATGGTGTAGATTTTGCATATGGATGAAGTTGAATTATTTTGAAGATTTTAGGTAGTAAAGCTATGAAGTATCTGCTAGTCTCTGTCCTTTTTATAAACGTATATTACAAAAGTAATATTTAAAGGAAATTAATTGAATCTGACAGGAAAAATTTATAAATAGTGGGAATTTTTTATTTCTATGAAAAAGGAAAAAGAAATAAGCTATAAGTGAAGAAGTTCAATTGAGTGGGCATATGCAAAAAAAAAAAAAAAAAAGACCCACAACTTTCAACGTAATACCTTCTTTTCCAAATTCACTGACCTCTATACTTGACAGTGTAACTAGCATGTACTGTATAACTAAAACTAAATGTAAGAAATAGATGTAAGTTAAAAAGAATAAAATTGTAAAGTATATTGTAATGAGTTTGCCAAGAATGTACTAGGACATAAGTTAAATCCTAAATTGTGTGCAGAGAAATATTTCATAAAACTATATTATTTTATAATACTAACATATAACGAATGATCAAAATACATAAATCTCAATGATGAGGATTTTAAGCAAACTGCATACTGTGAGTGGGATTCTAGTGACGTTGAGTGCCGTAGAGAATCAGAATGGCCTTGAAAGTTAAAATCTTAGATCAAACCAATTTCCCAAATCAGAAACAAAATCCAAATAGTCGAGATAAGAAGGAAACCACCCCCAGATTTGGTTTTATGTATGGATTAATTCACCCGGGGGAAACAAAACAGGGTATGGCACAGACATCCAGATTCATTTCCACAGGAAAGAGCCCAGGGGAATGTGGTTCTCCTTAATTTAATGACTGAACACCCTCCTGCCAATATTCCCATAGGTGGAGTAAAGTGCACAATTACACTCAGTAAAAATGCCCCTGTCATAAGAAACCTGAAAACAGTGCTCGGATGCCAGTAATCTTTTATACAACAAGCGATGACCCTCAGTAAATTTGAATCCAAGACTAAAGCATGTTAAGTGGACAGTCAGAACTCAGGGACATACAGTGATATGTAAGTGTAAAAACTATACCCCAAAGGAGAATACAGGTATGATGATTTTTTGTTTATTTTATTTTCATTGTATTTTTTTTAAAGATTAAGATTTACACAAATTATTCCACAGATAAATTCAGACTTTGTAATACTAAGCTACTGAGGAATATCTTTGCTGTAACTGAAAGTTATGTATTTCCCTACTTTTGAATCATTGATTTGGGGCTAGAAAAGACAGATTATGGTAATCTGAGGCATGATGAATGTATTGAAAAGCCATTGTAGAAAAAGATCTCTGCAGGAAAAGTTCATTGCAGGAAAAATTATCCATTTCCATTTTTAAACAGATCCTGGAATAGAAAGAAAGGTCCATGTAGGCATCTTTGGCCTCTAAGTCTTCCCTTTCTCTATATTTGCATTCGACAGGGCAAAGAGAGATGAGTTCTACTTCCAACACTACTAAGAACTAGCTGTGCTGTTTTAGGCAAATCACGTAATTTCTCAGGGTCTTCAAATTTAAAATGAAGGAATCAGACTAAATATTCTCCAAATGTCTAAAATTCTAATTAATGTTTTTGAGTTCAGTTCTTCCATGCAAAAATAATTTCAATGCCTTGTCTGTCACAATAACCTCTGTTCCCATTTTAATATCATTTTATTTTATTTTTATTTAATTATTTTAAACTAAAAGTACCTATAGTAAATACAGATGTTTGTTAATAAGTTCTATAAACTAATTTCCCCCTTTTCCCTCTTATTTATCTGTTCATACACGATTGTTTTCACAATCTTCAGTAATATAAGTATTTGTTGTGGTAGGAATAAATTTCTACGAACTAGCAAAGTTAGAAAAATTTAAAAACTTTATACTTGAATACTTTATTTAACCTCTTCATGCCTGTGTACTGAATCATTTGGCCTAAGAGTTTTATAAAGTTGAGCTTCGAAACAGCGCAATTGAGTTGTTTCTTCTAAAGATGAATCGGAAGCTCAGGGATTTTAAAGTTGAAGAATATGAATGAACGCTGGCCCTTTTACCTCTCCAGGGAGTGATAACTGGCAGTTTTCCCACTTACTCACATCAACGAAAATAATTTTAGAAAATGATAGAGCGGAAAGACCACTTGGCTAAGGGGAATAGAGGTTTCGGTCCTGGCTTTGCTACTAACATCTCTTAAAAAGTTTATACCAAATTATCTATAATGTCTGCTCTAAACCTAATATGTTATGATTATCAATATATACTCATATGAAAATGGACTGTAACAGAAAACCTAGTTATTTTATTGAACAGGAATACTACTTTCTAAAAACTGACTTGAGAAAAAGGTCTTTTAGCTGAAGACCAACAATTTACTTTCTTATAGTTTAGTCTCTTTCTTATTCTAAATTAATTTTCTATTTTAATAGAAGTTATCCCGAAATTCGAATATCACTTTTAACTGAAAATATTGAGCTTCTGTGTTTGAGCACTAGCTACTCTCAAGGTACAAATAAAAGAAATTATATAGAATTGTAGTTTGGGAGAAAAATGAGTAGAAACACACCCCCAGAAAGACAATAATTTGAAAACCAAATTTACTTTCTAGAATAAAATGAATATTATGTATCATGGGGCTACATATGATATTTTGCCTATTATGATATCGGGCTCTACATTTTAGAAACATAATTTAGTAAACATTATCTAGCAAAATGGGCACAGTTCTCATTGGTTTATTAAAAATGGTCACAGGAAAGTGAGAATTGTTGAAATATAACATCAAACTTCAATCTCTGTAAAAGAGGCAAATGTTAAGAAACTGACCTGCTCTTCTTACTAGTGATTAATCAAAGTTATACCCAGTTGTTTTAAAAATATTCCTCAATGTCAAAATTAAACTGTATGCTTGATTTCTAAATCAATAAAAGAAAATTGCAGTAGGGCTAACTTGAAGACCCACATTCCATTCTTACTGAAAAGCTTGTGTTTTAGTTTTATTTGTAGCAGTTGTCAGGGTCCATTTTAATCAGAAACTTTGTGTTTCAGCTTGTGGGCTCTCTCTCCCATTTTTCTTTCTACTACTCAGGAGAAAGAAGAAGAAGAAGAAGGAAAAAAACAAAAAGGCCAGGCCAGAAATAATGGGATTTTTTAAAAGCCTTGGCAAAAATGCATAAAATGTACCCAGGAAGTAATAAAACGTAGTGCACCTTGCATTTGCTTTGATAGATTATAAATATAAAAACAAGAATGTTGAAAAAAGAAGAAAGAGGGACATGGGCAAAGTGCGTGCTAAAATCCGAGCAGGCTGGCGCCACACTAATGGGGCCCTTTGGGGACAACCTGTACGGGCACTCTACGTGGCAAGCTTGTGAATCACACTGAGAACTTGTCTCACTCCACTGAAACCTTCAAGGACTGTTTGCCAAGGAAGGGAGAGGGGAAAAAAGACTTGGTAAGGCCGGGTGGCAGTCACGCACATCTTACCTCTCACCTGGCAGTGACCTTAGTATGTTTTCATGTTTATCTAAAAAAGATAAAAGGTATGATTGCTCAGGAATGAAAACACGGGTAACATTCAAACAGAGGAAAGCAGAAACAGCAGTTTGAGACTATGAGGGAAATGTAAACCAGCCCTGAGAAACATTTGACATTGCCGCTCTCTCTGTAGAGGTCATGGTTGTATTCTATTGAGACAAATAGGAGCGACCCAGCAGACGGTTTTGATAATGGGGACCAGAGCTTTCCCTAGGTGCGTGTCTTACTGTCAGAATTTGTAAGATTCTAAAACTAACAACACGGTTCTACCCGGGACAAATGGCTTCAAATTTTCCGAACTGCAAAGAGTTATTAGATTCAGGGATTTAGGCAGCAAACTAGTGAAAACACAAAGATTTGATTAGGCTAAATGTATGTAATGTTGTGTTATGCTGCAAAAGGGATTATGTAAGGCTCCAGAAAAATGTAATGAGGGAAACACAGAGCCTTTCTCGTACGAAGTTTAAAAGGTAGAAAACTAAGGAAATGCAGGCTTTGCCTAAGAGGAACTAAAGACCAAATTGACTTTGAATCCAGATACTGTGTTTGTCGCTTGAAGTCTGAAGTTGTACACACTTTTGGCGCTCAATCAAAGTTAATTCTGACCTTAATGATTTCCTTAAGAAATACAGTATTAAAAAAATGTCAAGAGCAAGTTGCTACGTAAGAGCTTATGGGAATGTCTCAATATCATCGGGATACATTGAGGTTTATGCAAAGTGTCTTCCATCACAGATTTTTCCATTGATGAACAACAACAAAAAAAGGAGTAGTTAAATAAAAAGATCAATTTTTTATTTGACACAAAGTAAATCATTACTTTCTTCTGGGATGCAGTACCTTTTCCCACTGTCGGTTCCATTTCCCATCATGCCCTTGACCTTGGAGGTCAGCTGTCATTGGAAGATGAAGCTCTGAATAAACAGAGAGGACCCTGTGGTGTCTCTTATCTCTGCATTTTGCCTCAAATCTCCGGGCGGAGCTTTAAATTATTCATCCACTAGTGCTCTCTCGGAGTTACACATCTCCATCATCCACTCCCCCTTCCACCTCCCCGTTTGTGAGTGAAGGCGGTATCCTTGGGAACCTTATCAGAGATCGCAGATTCAGGCTCCAGAAATGAAATAAAAGAGGAAATTGGCTGTATTAGCATAAGAGGAGTCAGCCTGGAGTTGAATACACACATCACCCGGGAGCACACTGGCTTCCCTTATCAGTAGCGTTTGATCACGACTTTCTTTTTTTTTTATATACATTCTTTAATTCTATCCAGCCCACTCCTTTGTTCCAACTCATATGAGGGAACATATGAAATAAGGGCAGATGGCATAAAGTCCTGAATAGTTTTCAACACTTCCAACCTTCCCTGGGCTCAAGAAAAACAGCACAAATAAAATGCTCATTTTAAGATAGCTTTTATAGCATAACCCCTCTCTCCTACCCCCAGGAAAAGAGTTGTTTGCTATTTCAAGGGGGGAAAACTGCAAATAGTTAAAATTTGATTTGACGGATGTTGCAGCAAAAGCTACAATATCATTCAGGAACATAATCTAAGATATACGTTAAATGCAGCAGTTTATTTTCCCTTTTAGGTGGAAGCACAGGTAGCAAAATGTGATTTTTATTATGAAAGCACATTTTTTTTAAATTTATCTTTTAAAATTATTCTCCCAGAAAAGTCTTTTAGAATATGTTCTGATTAAGAATGTTACCCCAGTTTATTTTATCATAAAAACAGCATCTAAAAACAGCAATTTTTAAAGATGTATTTCATTAAAGTGCTCTGTACACATCAAAATACATTATAACAATTAAAAACACAATACAATCCTGAGATAATAACTTTTATTTCATGCTTACTATTTTCTCCCAAGACTCACCAAATACCACCTCTAGTTTTCTCCACAGGAATAATTATGGGCAACCAAAATATAAGACATTGATAACAGCCAAATTTACTAAAACTTCTTAATTTTTAATCTCACTAGCATTTTACATTATTTATTGCTACAAATTAGATGACAGATGGGATGTCCTAGGTTTGATGTTGCCTGATAATTCTTATTTACGATATTTTTCACATTTTACTGTTTTATCCTCTTTAAACAATAATAATTGGCATAGCTTCTTTTAAGTCTGGGCTAAATGTGAACTTTGGTGCAGCACTCGACAGTTTCTAATTCACCTACACATACTTATTTCAGTGAAGGCCCACAACTCTTTAGAGGGAATATAATTACTCCTGTCTACACTGCTCCAATTAAACAGAATGAAACTAAATTTTAGATTGGTTAGGCTACTTGTAAAAGGTTACCCTCTAAATGATAAAGACAGGACTCCAGCTCTGTTCTTCTTCCACTAAGGCCTGGGGTAGAATTTTACTCTATTGCTTTAAGTAATCAGAAAAGGGATCCTTTTTATTCCCAAATAATGTGCAGAAACAAGTGAGTGACCTAATGATAAAGCAGGGAGCTAATGGCAGAACCGGACAGAATTAAGGAGGACGACAAAACTTCCAGTCTTGTAAGTTACTTCTTTCTCAGAAAGATTCCTAAGAGATACAGAAGAAATGGAGGATGATTTCAATTCTGAAACAGAAGAAAACATGTTGGCTGCAATGAACTGATAATATGTTATCTCTATACATCATTTTGATTGTTGAAGTAAGGAAGGAAACAATTAAATTATTGCTGCAATATAAAAAGTTCACTCATCTAGTCTACGTATAGTAGAAATTTATTTTCAAAGTCAGTGGTGAGAAAATAAGATAGATAATTAAGATTCTATAGATTATTTCTTCATAATTGACTCATCCGCAAATATTTACCTGATGCCTATGATGTACCGGCTTACTAAGAGATCTAGCATCAACAAATGCACACAACGGAAGCAAATATTCGAGGAACTACTTTTCCCTATACATGAATATGTTAGAGATTAAATAGTACAAAAGGACTTAAAGGAAAAGGTAAAAATCACCCTCTCCTACACTACCCCCATCCTGTTCTAAATAACCAATGTTTGCACACATTCTATTTTTATTTGCCTATACACTTTAAGGTTCTATTTTTTTTACCCACAATGGCCTCTAAAACAGAGGTCAACTGGCCTTTTGCAACGTCCAACAATAATACCCAGCTCCTACTGAACAATTACTCTGTGCCTGGCATTGTCCCAGTCACTTTTGTATATATTGGTATATTTAATTTTAAAGTCACCATATGGGATTGGTATCATTATTCTGCCCATTTTAGAGATGAAGAAACTGAGTTTCACAATGTACTTTAAAAGCAAATACTTAAGCTCAGTTTTTCCACCTAGGAAATGTAATATATATATATATATGTGTATATATATTAATAATACATATTTAAAGAAGGTTTTTTTCTTGCTATTTTTAATAAAATGTGTGTGTATGACAATGTTAGTGTTTCAGAATGAAAAATTATAAGAAAAATTGATTTGTCCTGTTTACACCTCTAAATATTTTAGAGTTTTTTGTAAACTGTCAATCACTATTTTAGGTAAAGGTGGTTATTTTCCATTGAAACAAAATGATCATAGATATTTATTTACATTACCATTTTGAGGTACATTAGATATTATAATTAACCTGTTGTTTTATGTAATGTATGAGTGGAGACCTTTTTTTTTACACATTTATTTCTCATTTTACCATGTAATACATTAGGATGTGTCACTGCACATCACTGACCTTCTCAATGGCCTACCAGTTGGATCTCAGCAACATGTCCTGATTTGGAGCTATTCAGGTCACCCAATATGGTATTCAGTGGACCCTTGCAATTCAAATTCTCAGGTATTTTTTCTGCTCTGAGAAATATTTATTATTTCATTGATAATTTTCTGCCATCCATATTTTCTCTTTCTTCCTTGAATCCCTGGTAGTCCGTTGGGTTTCTTGGAGAGAGAGAAAGCATTTGTATTTCTCACCTGTCACTTTGTAGTTTCACACTCTGCTCCGTATTTCAATTTTCTTGCATTATCTCCAAGTCTGTGTGTGAAGTTTTATTTGGCAATTTATTTTTAAGTCCTACCAGCTCTCTTTTCACAGCATCCTATTCTGTTTTCCTTACTCTTTCCTGTGGGTGTGTATTTACTCACATTGCTCTGAGAATGCTACTGAAGATTTTTCCCAGTTATCTGCAACACCCGCTTTATTTCTTTACTGTTATTATTATGGGATTCCCACATTGAGTTAAGAGGCTCATGTGTGCCTGATCTGCCACCTCAAAGGAGAAACCCCTTCATAACTTGCCTATTTCAATGTTACTCAGGAGCCAAGGAGAGTGATTTGATTAGTTAATCCTAGCTAACAGGCTATACACAAGTGGACATTTACCTTTTAATGTTTTCAGTGCCTTTTTTGAGTGATTGCTTACGTTTCTTAATTTTTTATTGTTACCATTGTGATGTGTTGTATTGTCAAAGGCAAATAAAAGGATCAAAGTCTCAATATGATAAAATTAAAGATGAAAATGGTGATGTAAATATTACTGTCTATAATAACAGCATTAAAGCAAGCAAAGAACTGGACTTAAGTACCTTATAGAACACCATATTTACCTTTCTGGGGCAGTCATGTCTGTGAGTATGATACTTGTGCACAAATGGATTTAAAAAGTACAAATAAGAAATTGGGGAATTATTTATAAAACTTATTTTATTGAAACACTATTATAGAAGCCACTTATTATATTTCTTTCTCTGATTTTTTTTTTAATAATTGCATAAGTTTGTTACCTTTTTAAGAATTATTTTCAACAAACTACGGCTTCTCTAGCAAACCAAATGAGGTTTTTCAGAAAAAGCACAGAGAATTATTTCCAACACAAAATCTCGCTTCCTATATTGTAAAAGTCAAAGAAGGGATTACAAATACAGAAAACTGTTGAAAGTTACATTTTCAACCAAAAGCATCATATATCATTTCCAAGAATCTTGCAAAATCTACCTATAAATTAATGACCTTTTTTGTGCTTTTTTCTAGAAAGCAAAATGAGCTACTGGGTTAGTTATTTTATGAAATGATATTGTGGACTTCTTGCCTTCACTATGGGACATAGTCAATAAATATGAAATGCCCCATTTTGAATCAAAAGTGTAGTTTATTATATCTCAAACAAGAATCAGTACAATTAATCAAAGTATGTCTCTAAACTATTGACACAGTTTTGCCATCTTAATGGTAGCTTGTTTATGCCAGCAATGAAGAAGCCTGGAGAGCGAGTGGCAATGAAATCACAAAAGGCATTTTCCATAGCTTGTTGAGAATTGAATATTTTTCCTTGCAAGAAGTGGTCCAAACCCTGAAAGAAGTGTTAGTCAGTTGATGCAAGGTCTGGTGAATACAGTGCATTACAGAGTTTCCAAGTCCAGCCTCTGTAGTTCGAGCAGCGTTGTTTGTGTGACATGTGGCCCAGCGTTGTCTTGCAAGAGGATTGGCCAATTTTGGCTGCTTAAATGCAAACATTCTCATATCATTTCATCCAATTGGTTGCAGTAGACATCTGCTGTAATCGATTGACCAGGTTTCATGTAGCCGTAGTGGATAATACCAGCGCTAGACCACCAAACAGACACCATTAGCTTTTTTGGATGAATATTCGATTTGGACAGTGTTTCGGCACTTCATCCAACCATGGTGCCGAATACTTGCAATTGTAAAAAAATAATCCATTTTTCATCAAACATAAAAATATGGTGTGGAAATGGTTTGCCTTTATGTCATGACAGCAAAGAAAGGTGAGCTTTGAGGCGTTATATATTCTGACGCTTGTTTAATTCATCTATTCACCTTGTTTACTTTGTCATTTTGTTTCAGATGGTCCAATCTTATTGGAATAGTAACGTCAAACTTTGCTGCTAATTCACATGTAGGTTGAGATGGATTTGCTTCCACTACAGCCTTCAGTTCATCATTATCCACCTTGGTCTCAGGTCACCCATGTGGTTCATTTTCAAGATTAAAATCACCAGAACTGAACTTCTCAAACCATGGATGTACTGTGCGTTCATCCTTCCCAAACACATCGTTGATATATCAAGCCGTCTGCTCTGCATTGGTTCCACAACAGAACTCATATTCGAAATAACTTGAATTTTTGACTTATCCATGGTTTCACAAAAATTGCTCTCGAATAATTTGAAAGATAATCACAAGCCAAAATGTGCATTTGAAAGAATGAGGATGCACCTTCACAATAAAAATAAAACACAAAGTATCAAAGTGAAATGCTGGAGACATCAACTGTCAAACTTAGTACTTAAGGAAATCAGACATTTCATACTTAATAACCTAATACTATCAGGGGTACATGAAAGCAAATATTTTGATTTCTGGATGGAGGGGATCACTGGTGAGCAGAGTGAAAATCATCTTGGCATATGTATATTGCATATATGAGCAAAAATGCTGGGCAACTTTTGTGTCGTTGATTATTAAGCATCTATGCTTTGGAAGAATAAATCTTCTAGTTACTGATGCTGTGATAGCTCAGAGTAGTCTGGAAAGAGAATTATCGAATTAGTGCTAATGGAGCTCCAACAATCGGTGCATTAGGTAAAAGTCTTGCTGTGATATGGATAGGCGTAATAATTGAATGCCCTTTGAGACACGACTTTATAAAGAGTAGTTGAAAGTTTAAAATTTACCCCTTAATCATGACTCAGGACTCAGTAGATACAGTAAAACTTGTGAGTTCTGTCAAACTGCAGTGTATATGCTGTTTGCGTGAAGAAATAGTTCATGCACAGAAGACTGCTTTCCTAAATTTCTGAACAGGTAGTATTGTTGAAGGAAAAGGTGCTCATATTAGATTTTAAATGAGGAGTAAAATAAAAACTTGAGACTGACATTAAGATTCAATCAGCTTTTTGCAACTGAAATATTCAAATAAATTTTATGTGCTATCTTGATCTGCAACTGTCGGGCCAGAGTTTGAAATACCACCACCTTTAATGGCAAAGAAAATACATCAGAATTCATTGCAATGACTGAAATCTAAGTTTTTATTCGCAGATGAATAAGACTATTAATTAAAATTACCCTGAATTTGGAAATAAAAACCAAATATATTTAGCTATGATGATTTGTGCTCTTGTTTTTAATCTGTTGTTTTCTATAGAATGTAACACGTATTTATGTTGTTGAAAGGCAATGTGCAAATATTAGGAGCTTCCATGTGTTCTATAACACGGACCATGTCAGAAGCACTGTTTTCTAAACACACCACTGACACTTGAGCTGTTACTATTCTTTTATCAAAAATGAACAAAGGCCATTATTGCTCAACTTTTTACACTAAATAAATTAGTTTTAAAGTAAAATTAAATACAAAAAGAAGTTAGTAATTACAAGACCAGGAACAAATTTCAACTGCTATTCTATCACAATCAGGCCCCATTGCCCCACTATTCAGCTCCAAGCAGGGTTGGGGTAAATTTTAAAAGCAATTAAATCTCTTCAGTCCCTACCGCACACCAGTCTCTCTAAAGAACTTGGAAAAATGGACGATTCCTTTCTTATCCTTGCACTAGATTAAAGAGAACCAAACAAAATGCCAACAACATACAAGGTCACCATCATCCTTTCATTCTTCCATGTTTTTGGATTTCTCTCTGCTCTCAATCATTCCTTATTCAAACACTCAAGGGGAAAAAAAAAGAAAAAAAAATTAAGTACTCCGTGAACTTTAGAAAGATTAACACAT
>NW_012142412.1:1227128-1304807 GCF_000956105.1 Propithecus coquereli
AATTTATCAGCTCAAACAACACACATTTGATATTTTACAGTTCTGTTGGTCAGGAGTCCGGGTCAGGGCTCACCAGGCTAAAGCCAAAATTTGTGCTTTCTGGCTCTTGGAAAGAATCCACTTCCTTGCTCATTCATGTTGTTGGCAGGACCTAGTTCCCTGTCATGGTCAGACTGAGGTCCCCATTTCCTTGTCGGCTGTCAACAGAGGGCCATTCCCAGCTTCTAGAGGCCAACCACATTCTTTGCTCATGGTTTCCTTCCTTCTTAGTCAAAACAAGCAATGGAGGGTCAAACCCACACCCCTAATGTCTCCTGCATGTTCTGCCACATCTCTTGCATCAACTCTTCCGCCCTCCTCCATCCACTTTTTACGTTGGTCCCACCCAGATAATCCAAAATAATCTCCCTGTTTGAAGGCCCATAACTTCGGTTCCATCTTCCAAGTTCTTTTGGCCATGTAATGTCAAGGATTCACATGTTCCAGAGAGAAAGGTATGGGCAGTTTTCGTGGGCCATCATTCTGCCTACCACACCGTGACACCTCTGATTTGTGCTGGGAACTAGTTGGAGTCACAGCAGGAAAACTGCTAATGATGGGAAAAAAAAGAGAATGAGTATTATGAACAAGAGGGTAAAATTAATCAAGCTTTATAAAAGGCAAATCTAATTGCATACTAAACATGAGGACAATGGTGAAAGAAAGAATGTAAGTGCAATAGATCAATGTGTTTTATTTTGGTGGGTTTTTTTTGTTTTTTTTTTTGATACAGGGTCTTGCTGTCACAGTGGCATCATCATAACTCACTGCAACCTCAAACTTCCGGGCTCAAGCAATCCCCTGCCTCAGCCTCCTGGGCAGCTGGGACTACAGGCACGCACCACCATAATGGGCTAAGTTTTTAAAAATTTTTTTGCAGAGACAGGTTCTCACTATTGCCCAGGCTGGTCTTGAACTCCTGGAATCAAGTGAGCCTCACCTTGGTATGAAACTAAAAATATCAAATGTTTTACCTTTATTATATGTATATACTTTAACAGCTTTTTTGATGTATAATTGATATGCAAAAAACGCACATACTCAATGTATATAATTTGATGAGTTTAGACTTATGCATATACCTGTGAAACTAGTGCCACAATCAAGGTGATAGACATATCTGTCACCTCCAAAGACTTCCTTGTGCTTCCTTGTTTTTGTTTTGTTTTGTAGTAAGAACACTTAACATGAAATCTACCTTCATAATCCCTTTTTCAGCAAACAAATCAGTACTGTTGACATTAGGCACTATGTTATATAGCAGATCTCTACACCTTATTCATCTTGCATAGTTGAAAGATTATGCCCATGGAGCGACTCTTCATTTATATTATTTTTGTTCCTTATGGGAGTTTCCTTCCCTCTGCAATTTTGAGAGGCAGGGATAACCTTCTTTCCAATGTTTCTCCTGCGTGGATCACTTGGCTTGTCCTCATTTAAATGAAGTTGCTTTTTTTGTTAACTTTATGGCATTCATTGATTGTGCAGATTCAGAAATTAACTATGAGATCACAAAGACTTCTTCCGACCCTTTCCAAGTTGAAATTGTGTTGAACTACTATTAAAAGTGCAGACACCACAGGAAAGTGGCCCAAAAGCTCACCTCACAATGACTCTCTGCTACTCACGGCTATAAAACACTTTATCTGGCTTGAGGCGGATGTAGCAGAAACAAATGCAGAGAGAGGGCAGGAATTGGGCTGAGTTTTCCCATCATTGCAGTCTGATTTACAGCCTGATGTCAGCAAAAGGTTGTCAGAAGACTGCTTATTTGTGGTTCCTTGTCACTTCCTTCTCTCTGACCCCGGCATCCTAACTGTTATGATCAAGATGATATCAGACAAGAGTCACTACCGTATACACAAATAACCTCTAGAACAAGGGGACAAGGCTATTGGACCATGGCCGACAGTCTGGTTTCATAGAGGGAGCACGCAGGATTAGGGGTCTATCAGGGTGCAGTGGCATCATAAATGTATCACTTGAAATTCCTGTCCTCATGGAGCACTCGACTGGATTGGGAACAGCTAAAAATAAACAAATTAATAAATACAAACAAGCCAGTAGTATGCTAAATTGTGTGGGGCAGAATGTAAGTGCCGTTGGCATTCAGGAAAGGAAAATCAATGAGTGTTGGCAAAGTCAGACAAAGACATGCCCAGAGAGTACATTTCTAGGATCTCTGAATGGGGCAGAGCAGCTGGTCATCCTGGGTGATGCATTTTCCTAATTCTGCTGTTGAAATTTAAACTGTCCCCTTCCCTCAGGCTATCAGGCTCAGTGGTGTGAGAGCCGCTATGCTCTTTTCTCACATGACTTAGCAGCTACAAAATCCTGGCCAAATTTTGCAGTGGTGTGCACGTGAGTGTCTCTGTGTGTGTGCGCACACATGTACACACACAAGTATTTTCTCTGTTTCTCACACAGCCTGCATGAATCAAAGGTGGCATCATAAAGACCCTGAAATTTGCATGATTTGTGAGAGGCTCCCATGCGTTGGCAAGGCTGGTGGCAGTTTAAACAAAAAGAGCAGCTGTCCTAATTCCCAGCTCTGTGGGTCTGGTCTCCCAGCAGCCTTCCTTCCTGTGTCCCCTGTGCCAACCAGGTCAGCTGCACTGCTTCCCTTTAAAGTAACAGCATCCAAATACTTCCAATGTAAATACTTCCCTTCCACACATTCCTCTCCATGATATCATCCTCCTAATGGGCATTCCTTCCAAAGTTTGAACTTATAATCTGAAATAATAAATCTGTACCAATTATGAAGTTATTAAATTTATGCCACATAGAGAATATAATCCTCCTAAGACACTAAATTGTATGCATAATCATTCCCTTTCCACAGAGGGTTCTCAGGATGTGGTATGTCAAAAGTGTTGAAAATTAGTTCTCTTGTATTGGAATGAAAGGGCAGAAAGACTTCTACTTCCAGTCATGATGGAATAACAGAGATTGAATTTATCCTCCAGCTTGAAGCAACAGAAAGTCAGAAACAGATAAAATACATATAAAGTGATTTTATAGACATTGGATATGTGGCAGCACAAGCAGTGATTCCTGAGAGAAAGGAAACAAGTCAAGCCCTAGGATTGCCCCGTGTTTACTGTCTGGTGAGCTTTTCCAGGCCACAGTGCAGAAGGAGGAGTTCAAGTAAACCTAGAGTTCTCCCTGAGTTGAGGAAATGGAATAATGGAATTAAGAATTGAGAGAGGTCAGGGACACCGGAGTTTGCAGGGAGTCGTAGTGAAGAGAAGAGAGCTAGCTACACATTGTGAGAGGTCCAGGGATCTGCAGAGGATCTCCCTTCACCCTTCAGCTGAGTATTGATCAGTTCAGCATGGGATGGGACCCCAGGATGGGTAAAAAACTCACCAAAAAGAATGAATATAATTTTTATTACAATCATCCAGAGTGAAAACTTTATAATTCAGAGGACATAGCTAAGAGTACTCTGTAGCATCTTGTTTCAGTAGAAAGGAAAAGTTTAGCTCTAGAATAAGGCTTCTCTGATAAACCTATAAAATGTTAAAGGCAAGCCTCAAAATTTTCAAACTATTTCCAAGTGATTTATCCATTTCCCAAAACAAAGCTCAATAATTTTACAAAAGATCCAAGAAGCTCAATGAACCCCAAACACAGGAAACATGAAGAAAACTACACTGAGGCACATCATTATAAAATTATGCAAAACCAGTGGTTAGAAAGAAAAATCTTACAAGTAGTCAAAGACACATTTGGTACAGAGGAATGTAGATAAAGATAACATTTCTTGATGAAAGCAGTGCAAACAAAAAGAGAAGAAACTATATCTTTATTTTATGAAAAAAATGTAAACCTAGAATTCTATACGCAGAGAAAATGTCCTTAAAACATAAATATTAAATATTTTTGTATTTTTAAATACAAAATTAAAAAAATCTATTACTAGGTGGCCTGCACTACAAATCTTAATCTACCCAAAGGAATGGAATTCACTGGAAATGGTAAATATGTGGATAAGTTTAATACATCTTCCTTATTTTTAATTCCTTTAAAAGATAATTGATATTTAAAACAAAAGGAACTATATTATGGGATATATAACATACTAGGAGTTAAATATATGACAACAATTTTAAAAGTACCAGGAAGAAATAAATACAAGTTTACTGTTGTAAGGTAAACAAACCTTATATACAAACAGGTATAATATTCTTATATACAAACAGGTATAATATTCTTGAAGTTTAGTTGTAGTAAACTGAAGCTGTATACCACAATGTGTAAAAGAATGTTATAGCTGATAAGCCAATAAAGAGGATAAAAAGAAATCACAATCAGTTAATCCAAAGGAAGAAATAAGAAGAGAATAGAGGGAGGGAACAAAGAATGGATGGGACAAGTAAAAAATAGCAAGTGGTAGAGCTAACTCAATTAATAATCATCCAACATAATATATTTAGTTCACTTATAAATGTGTTCATTTATTTACTAAACATATCATAATATCATACTATATTAGCATGAAAGAGATGTTCTGATTTTCAAGTAATTATAAATAATCTTAATTTATCTTGTCCTTGTGTAAACCTTATATATATAACTCATTTATGCAATCATTCTCAAGAGGTCCATCATGGAATAATCATTTCCATTCTTCAAAGAATTATATTAGGAAAATAAAAATTAATAACTTTTCAAATGTGCAAAGTGAAATGACAAGAAGATGGAGCAGCCCTTTAATTTTATAACAAATTGAATTGAACCAATAGCTCATCTTAAATTAAATATGTATGTATTTATGCACCTTAAACAATGTTTGGGGAAAAAAAAAGACATTCTTCTCCAGACACTCACAATATGTTAATGTCACTGCCAAATATCAACATTGCAACTATCTAACGTGAATTATTGAAATAGTTATTCATTACAATTATCAGAATAGTAAAATTTACTCTCTATATAGGATTATATTATTGTTAATTTATTTCAATATGTTATTAAGGATAGAATCTGTAAATCAATAATTCAAAAATAATAGAATAATATAGGTGTAATACCCAGCATGGCTGCATCCCATATGTAAATAACAAATCATTGTGCGTCTA
The DNA here is from genome assembly GCF_000956105.1 of Propithecus coquereli. NCBI lineage: Eukaryota > Metazoa > Chordata > Mammalia > Primates > Indriidae > Propithecus > Propithecus coquereli. The sequence continues at coordinate 1,232,255 of NW_012142412.1, forward strand.
TCTATGGGTAGATAATAATTACCATTATGTTAAGTAATAATAAAAATGTTTTCTCTTCATTTGATTCTATTCGACTATTATTTTTATAATCCCTCTAAAAATGGGATACTTAAAATTGAGTATCATTGGCCAAGTATTCAGTCACAGAGGATGTTGGAAAATATTTCTTTTTCATGTCAATCTATTAAGGATGGTATAGTATAGTGGAGACAACATTGGATTTGGGATCAGGAAGTGATTATGAAAAATTTCCACCCTGCTACAATAGTTGTGTGCCCTTCAAATGTCATCTAATCTTTATATACTTCTTTCTTTATACCTATAAAATGGTTTATTAGCAATACTTCATGGATCTGTTAGCGAAACAGAATGTTGTAATCTAAGTGTCAGCATTTTACTGGCTATATGACATGAATCTTATTGGCCACATTGATCCAAGGGCTCTTGGATTCTTATTATTAATTTATAGCACAGCTCCCTACAGCATATAAAAGTTAGGTCTCATACTTTGGTAAGCCCAGTATTTCAGGTCTAATTAACCATTTTCTCATATTATAAAACAACTATATGGGCTGCCATTAGATGAGGTTAAAAATATTTTTTTCACATTCTATTGGATAAAGCAATTTTTTAAAATTCTTATGGGTACATTAAAACATCTCAATTTTTGAAAACTAATATCTCAAACACATTAATGATGAATACATGCTGATTTTACACAGAAGATAAAACAATACTAGAAATAATTAGTTTGTACCCTGCACAGCAATAAAATTTCTTTTGTTCAAGTTACTTAGGATTTCCATGTTTCATATTCTATAGACACATTATCATTGTCATTGTCATTCCACTCTTGCATTCATTCATCATTCATTCATTCTTCACATATTTATTTATAAACTCTTGAATTTACTCATTCAGCAACATTTATTAGGCTTTTTTACATGACAGACGTCAGTCATAGCACTGAGAATATAGCCCTGGAATAGACACACATTTCCCTTCTTTATTAAGTTTATAATCTAGTTTGAAAAACACTGATTTAATCTGAAGTCCAATAAGTGCTATGAATGAAGATTAAATCATGTTGTGAAAGCGTGTGACACAGTTGACCATTTTTGTTCTTGACTTGTTCGCTTCTGTTCACTGAGCAGTGATGTAAAATAACTTAGTACAACTTTTCTTCGTTTATGATCTTACCAAAATTATGATAAGCTACAGTTACCAAAGAATCATGATTTGAGGCTATAAACCAGAAATGTCATGCAGCTTTAGTAGGTTGCATTCCATAAATCATAGACTCTTCATTTAGAACTCAGCTCTAGTTTGGAACCCCTCTTCTCACAGTGAGTGCACATATTCAGGTGCTTATGCCCATCCTGAAAGTCAAGTCATGGATCATGTGAACTGATGAATCCTTTGGCATATTTCAAATGAAAATGCATTGCCTAAATTAACAAATTTACTATGCACTTTGAAGTTTTGCAGCACCTAGTCACTTTGTAAATGTAAAAGGCAGATTAATTTTATAACTCCTGCTTATTTATATATTTAATTTCATTACAATTTAATTATTAATGAAAAGTATTCGCAAAACATCTTGTTTAATGTATCTTAACAAAGGTCTGATAAATGAATGGCAATTAGAAGTTTAATACAGAAATAAGCAAACTTAGAATAATCCCATTATAATTCTAGGTTTTAAAATATGTCGTGAAATATGGTATAGGGAGAGGAAGCATGGGAACAAAGATTATCAGAACACTCCTGAAAAGTAATTGTCTTTTAAAATTTGTCATTGGAACATTTACACACACACACACACACACACACACACAAAATAGAAGAGTTGTTCCCTTTCACCCACGAAGCCAATTCTGTGCCTTCTTGCTTCTTTCCACCAAAGCCTAATGTTTTTTTGTACTGACCACAATAGTCCCCTCTGGCAAATGAATATTTTTATTATAGTAGCATTTGGAACTTTAACAGAGAAAGATAGCTAGAGATATCCTCCCACCCACAACATTAAAGTTTTGTTTTTCTTATTCATTTAAGTCAAGAAAATTTTTTGCAATATTCATAGTTAATGCTTAGAAATATTTATATTTGACACTACTGCCATATTAAAAACTTTATATTAAAACTTTATATTAAATCAAACCCTATTTTTTTCTTAATGTGTGGATCACATTGGGAGTTTGTCCAAACAAAATCATTACGCAATTTCATCATCTTTACCTATGGTTCTAATTGAGGCTGCATGAAACAAATATACTCCCCCGATACACACACATACACACACACATACTTCCTTCTCTGTTTTAATAAGGAATTTGATGCTGGATTTTGACCAAAAATGTTTATGAAAGAGATAAATATTTACTTTGTGTCATGATACTTAATAAAACTCTATGGTAGAAATTTAGAACAGAGTTCAGATGCAGAAAAACAGACATTGTTTCTAATTTATAAAGCCTACATTTTTTTTTTCTAATTTGCAATCCAGCTTTTTAGCATTTCATTCTTCTTCCAATTGGTCTTTTATAGGGAAATCTCAGAAATTCTCTATTCCATAATACATGCAAACAGTTTGAAAAGAAGCAAAAGTATTTTCAAAGCAAACCTTTTGGGTAAAAAAATCTGATACTAATCTGCTTATGCAAGTTTTTAAAAGCAAATATTAAGATATTCATTTGTATTTTGTTTCTCAGTATTTGTAGAAATAAAGAGATATCCTAAATGAACATCAAAATATGGTGCTAATTTAGAGATCGATGTTGTAGAAAAATCCATATATACCTAATGATTGATGTTTCCTAATGTTTATAGATCAGATGACTTTGTTTCATTAATGAGCAGGTAAAACAGGTAAACTGAGTCTGAGTTTTAACTCACTGAACTAAAAAGCAGGTTAATGGCTACAATTTAACTAAAATAATACACTTCCTATAAAGATTATGCTTCAGAATTATTTTTCCAATTGTTCCTACTGAGCAATAAAATTTATTTTCCCTAAATGAAAAGTGTTTGAATCAGATTATCTTTTACTGGGGAATCCCTACCTGAGATATAAGACATTGAGGACTTTTCAGTAGCTTCCTGATGTGGAAGTTCATGTCTTTAAAAGAGAGAGAGAAAGAGAGAGAGAGAGAGAGAGATGAAGAAAAAGAAAAAAGAAGTCTTTACTCATGAACACATTAGACACCAGGCATAGCAATGGTGTTGGAAATTTTTTATTTTTAAAAAATATATACAAAGCTGACATTGGCCCTTCTTCTTTTAATTATTTTTTCTTTTAAAAAATACTGAATCCACACACTATAGCAAGTTCTTGCAGCTTCTGTTACCACCAGAAATAAGGGTCAGAGATTTTGTTTCATGTGAGTGGATCTCATGTCATGTGTTAATGCTTCAGATAGTAGGTCACATATGATATCTATAGCCATTAATTGACGAGTTGAACCAGCCTGTTTTGTATGTCAGATTTTCAACCCTGATTATTTAGCATTTACCAATCCAGATGTACTCTATTACATTGCAGCCAGGAAAAGCTTTTCCTTAACTTCCTAAAAGAGGTTAAGAGAGACACATCTAAGAAACATCTTACTCTCTCTCTATTTGTGATTGTTCTCCTCTTAGTCATGATGATACAAATGATTAATTCCACATGTTCCTTTCAGGAATAAAAATAATAACATAAATATATAAAAAAACTATATTCCCAAATACAACTTTGACTTTTGATCCAGTTTGTTTATCTACCCTCACACCCAGTTAGCTTCTCTGAACAACATTCATACTATTGCCTAAATAGCACAGCACTATATTATTTTAATGGACTATTGCCCTCTCCCTTTTTGGCATTTTCCCAGGAGAACAGTTTGGAAAAGGCTTCCATCTTGTGCTCCAGGCTGTCATTCCACAAAATATCTCTGAAAGCACAAGAACTGGCTAAGCAAGTATTTAGTGTCAAAGAAAGCATCTAGATATTTTGGGGAGGGGGATGCAGTGAAGAAGTTGGGGCACTTCCTGTCTTCCAGAAGAATTAGAAAAGAAGCCTTTAGGGAGTATGGCATCGAGTAGTGCTATTTCTTTGGACATTTTCCATTTAAAAGAAGTGTAAAGCAGTAGAATGAAAATAACACTGGAGTCATGGCCACAAGTGACACAGGTGGTGAGAGAGGGCTATCTGCATGTGGCTCAAGCCTGAAAAATAGGCAGGAGGCAGTTCCTTGGGGCTGGATGAAGTGAAAGGATTTGGAAGGAACTCTCTTCTAAGAATTAGGCTATAGGAAAAGTGTGGTGCAGGTTCAGACAGATTGTGTATTAAGGCAGCTTTTTAGAAGTTGGGAAGAGTCCTAGAGAAGTCAATAATATGAAGAGATCTAAAGAGAATGATTACCCTTAAGAAGGTCTAACAACAGACAGAACAGACCCAATTTCTAGGCAGAGACTTATGAATCAATCTTTAGTCACTGAGAACAATATGAAGAGATAGGGAAGGAATCAGAGTTAAGACATTTCTTTCTTTCTCCCTTGTTTCTTTATTCAATAAGGATTTATAGCAATGTAATATACTAGACATGGACTTGTACTGATTTGAGGGCTCTATCCCCAAAGGACAGACAAACTCTTCTGGAAGACAGACAAGGAAAGCCCAATAAAATGCCATGTGCTAAGTGATTTAATAGGATAAAGTAAAAGAGTCAGGGGAACATAGTGAAAATGTCTGACTTGGATCTTAGGCCTAAGGAAGATGCTAACTCAAATTGAGACTGTGAGATTGATTAAAAGCTTCTGGACAGATAAGGAAGGGAAGGACAGTCTATGCAGGGAGAACATTAAGAACAAAAGAAAGAAAGCCTGAGCGCATAGAATGTATTTGGGACACAGCAAGTATTTTAGGAAGATTAGGAGCCTGATGTTTGGAGAGAAATGACAAGATGAGGGATGAAATATTATGCAAGGTCAAAATGAAACGTATCTTCTTCATCATTCTGGAGAGTTTAGATTTTATCCCAGAGGTTCTAGGGAGCCTGTGGAATTCTTTGAACACAATTGTATTTGTGTGTCAGAAAGACCCCTCTGGAAAGAGTGTAAAGAATTAGCTGGAGGGGGAGAGAGGTTATTATGTAGTCATAATATGACATTTGTTTGAACTGAAGTAGCAGAGTGGGCTGTAGAAAGGAATATTTAGACGTGAGATAGACTTCACAGGATGTGATAATTGACCGGATATAGGAGGGCAGGTGGGAAAAATGAGGAAATGTAGAATTCACATTTCATAGTCTTCTGGTTGGGGGAATTAGGTGGATGGTGGTACCGCCAAAAAACAAACAAAAACCATAACAAAACAAACAAACAAAAAAAAACAAGGAGGTAAGCCACCTAGCCCAAGCATTTTAATATTTAGGTCTAATCTTATGTTCAGTCATTAATTTAATTGGACCTCAGATGTTCTCCAGTTGTATTATCTACATCTTCCACTGGTTCTATCTGATTAACAGTCATCATTTAAGTTCTTGTCTCTCTAACGTTTCATCTTACAAAATAATTGTTGATTATGTCCTCTGCATTTCTCAGACATGTGGCTTTGCTTCACTTTTTCTCATTCCTTTCACTTTCCTTCTTAATTAAAATTTGGTTATCCCTTCGTGCTATGTTATATCTGCTTCCCTTGATAAATATATCCTTTGGTGTTGTACATAATGTTGCAAACAAAACCAACACAGTCGACAGTAAGTCTGGTTTTGTGTTAGCTTGAGCATTTGAGACAATTTCAAAAATCATCATGTGGTACTGTGTCATTCAATCTAACAAGCACTTAGCTAGCTCCTCTACTGTGCAGTGCTGTGGAGTGAAAAATGAGGACACAATAATAACTAAGATGGATTCTCCTCTTCTACTAGCTCACGGTCTTTTGGGGGATACAGCTACATCAATGAATCATTTCAGTGTAATAGGGCTAGCACACGTAGTGTTGAAAAATAGGTGGGGAGGTGAGCAGGCACAGAGTGTTTGTAGAGACAGACAAGAGAAGAGGTTAAGATGACGCTTCCCAGGGGAGACCTCCCAAGTTTGACAGTTGAAAGATAATGTAGGAATTGGTCAGAGACACAGCTAAAAGGGACATGGGTTTAAGAGAGTTGGATTTAAATATGAGAAATATTATAGAAATGTGGCATAGGAGGAAACCAAGGAAATTGGTGAAGTAAGATTACAGAGGAGACAGAATAAGAGGAAAACTGAAGCAGATGGATCAACCTTATATAAGAGTAAGAACACAGTTTGTACCAAGGTGAACAGAGTTAAGAATAAATGGAGATACCAAAGTATGTGTATGGGGGAGATGTTAGGAGTGTTTCCTTTGTTATAGTTTTTATTTTCTCTTTAAGATTGTTCATCCCTACAGTGGGGAGCAGTTTGGAGTGGTTCTAATATGAGGGTAGGTAATAGGGCAAGAGGAAGTGGGGTTAGGTGGTTAGACTGCCTTGAGGAGGAGAGGTCAGGGCTGTCATCAGTGATAAGGAAAGTGGTGGAGGACACTGAGTCAGGACATAAAACGAAACTGTTGAGCAATAACATGAAGTTCTCCCATCACCCTCCTCACCAAATAACATGCCCCATCAGTTAGCAGTGGCACCATCAGAAGGTTAAGTGATTTCCTTGCAAAGGGATCAGTAGTCTAAAAGTAAAAATAAAATCACAAGTAGTTTGATTTATCCATGATTAGATGGTTGTAGAAAATACAAAAAAGACAAAGGAAAAAGGTATCAAGCATTAAAAATAAAACAGGAACCCAGATATTGGAGCTATATAATATAGGCTTGATCACAAGATCAAGGAAAAATCCAATTTCTGTTTTTTGTGCCCAAAGGCAAAATAGGTCTGAGAGGGTTAACTCATTGATTGCTCCTCTAAGATGTTAAATATGAACAGCTAATATTTCCTCTGGATATTATAAGACAGCTCTTAGGAACTGTGTCAGAAATGGACTTATAGGTAGAAAGAAATTGTCTTCTCAGGGAAGTTTTTGATTCTCAGGAAGCTGGAATCAGGATGGGTCATTGGACTTAGAGTCCAGGGCCTTAGTTGCATTAGAAAAAAAAAAAATATGATCATAGACATGGTTTCCATTTTGACTATTATTAAAGTTATTTTTTGAGCATTTCTTATCATTGCAATTAATTTCTGGAGGCAAAGTTTGCATCTGACTCATTTTGGAACTATAAATTGTACACAAACCCTACCCAGGAAATAAACACCTTATAAAAATGTTCAACAAACTATTCTTGAATGAATTACTAAATGTCTCTTACTCATTCATTAAAATAGTAAGAACTATTCCACAAAATAAGTGGAATGAAATATTCTTGAATGCTGTTGGGTATCCAAAGGACATTTTTGAACAAATAAAGGAAGACATGAATGAAGAGATATTTTGAATATGCATTATTATAAGCTATTGATTCTTCTAAGAGTTAAAACTGCCTGTCATTTATTTGCTTTCTTTTAAAGCCAGAAATAAATTATACATATATTTCCCCTATTTGATTATCATGATACTGTTGAATTGATTAGAATAAAAATATCTTTTGCCATGGAACACACACAAACACGCACACACACACACTAGGCAATTACTAAATTGAGCATTACCACTTCCTAAAGACACAACAGAGCTCTGTTCCTCTGCACAGAAGTCCATTCATATGAATGGACTAGAAACCCTAGTGATCTATAAAGAATAATTAAATTTGACATACAAGAGTTAGTAATACTATGAGAGCTAATCTCTATTTCTTATAATTTGGAATGTAGTTATGTTTGGTGGATGGTGCAGGTAGATCTTCGCAAATAACATTCCAGGCTAGTTAAATAAATTTAGACAACAAAAGGATACACAGAAAAAAAGTTACACGTGGGGACATGGTCATTCTTGCGGGATACTGGGGAGGTGAGGGGAGCCTTCTCCAGGAAACTCTGCGGAGTTAATGGATCAATCTGCTGGATTCTAATTCCACTGCGTAAAGATATTTAGGAAGAAGAGAGAGAAAAAGAGGACTGAATGGTGAACAAGAGTTCTTTGCATTTTTTTAGCCAATGGTATTGTACTCAGAATGGCAGGAAAAGCCTGCTTTTCCACAGTTGTATTGTTTAAACAGTTAATGATCACTTTTTTAAAGTACAATTTGATGATCTTTTAAAAAATATTGTCTTGATTTTACTCTTATACTTTATACAGTTGAAAACATGATGTTTCTCACCATACTTAGGTGCGGTAATAATGTGGGGTGCATGTGTGTGTTTACTGTGCCAAACGCAATTTTGTCAGTACTGACACCTCAGGGAGCTCTGATCTGTTGTGTCACACTCCTGAGGAGAGAACTTGGAACTCAGACAGAGGTCTGGTACACAGATCTAATATCACACCATCTCTTTTTTCACCCTACTTTCTCAATTAATGAACTAGCCTCATTCATCATGAAAAAAGCTAAGAGGAGCAAGACCTGAATTTTGCCAGTCTACCCTCAATCCTGTCCCCATCTGCATGCTGTCAGCAGTGGTATGATCCTTCAATTTTCCCTTTCTCTCCTGGTTCACAGCCTCTTCATTTTTCCTAAATTGTTCTCATTCATAACAATAAAATGTTCCATCTTTAAAACAAAAATCAAACACCACTAACAAAGTCAAACACCACTAACAAAATTAAACACAAAATCTTCCTAACTTCAAATTTCCCTCAGGGAATTTCATTTCTTTTTTGCCCTTCAGCGATCACCCTCTTGAATCATCAATGCCTGATGCCTCCATGCACCTATCTTGGATGCCCTGTTCTTTCCGCTCCAACATGGCCATTGCTGTCATAGCTCTACTGAAACTGTTCTTATAATTATGAATACTCTTAAATGGATATTTACAGTACAGACTTCTCTTCTGAATTTCAAATTCGTTTATCTAATTGCTCTCTTATCATCTAAGTAATGTAGTATATGGACAAGTGATATAAATGAAATATTTAAAAGCAAGGATTCTAGAGACAGAGCAAGCATGTTGAATTTTAGACTCATCGTTTCTTAGTTATGGGGCATTAGAGTGCTTTAATTTAACATTTTTAGGCTTCAGTTTTCTCATCTGTACAATGGAGATAGTAACAGCAGCAAAGTTATTATAATAATAAATATATTAATTCAAAGCGATCAAAATTCTCAACAGCACATGGTAAAACACATGACAAACAGTAGATTTTCTTCTTTGTTAACCACAGGCACCTTCAATTAGCATGTCCAAAACACAGTTCTTGATTTTCAGTCTTCACACCTGGGCAACCATTCAACTGCTCTCCAGATGGCGTCACCACCCACCAGGGAGCTCAAGCTAGAGTCTTGAAGTCTCTAGGCTTCATCTTTATGTCCTCTTGTTCCCTCCTCTCCTGCATCCAATCGAAAAGTCAGCCTTACCTCTCTAATTTTTCCTGCCACCTTTTCCAGGGCACCATCACCTGTGGACTGGCCATTTAGCTTCCAAACCTGCCCCGTTCCAATTAATTCTCCCCATTGCGCCAAGGGTAATTTTCTTAAAATGTAAACTGGAGCATGTTGTTCTCCACACGCCTCCTCCCAACTTAAAACCTAGAATGGGTTCCCACTGCACTTAGAACAATTCCTCAGCAATGGGCTGTGAAGTCAGCAAGTCCTGGCCTCAAGCCCATGCTACCTCGTGCTAGTTTTGCTCTCTGTCACCATACCCCAGTCATTTGCCTCCAGCACAGCCTCCACCAGCACTGCAGACTGCGAATTCCAGCAGTCCAGGAGGTAACAACAGAAGTCCTTTCCCCAGCAGACACACATGCAGTGACCTGGGTCTGGAAATTCCTTGACAGTGCTTCAGTCAGAGCAGTCTCTTCTGAGTTTTGTGACCCGAGAGATCTGTCACTGAAGTATGCCTCTGATGCCCCTTGGGGTTTTCAAACCTTTTAATATGATTTTGAATTCTTACAGAACTCAACAAGCATTTTTGCCATGAATACTTTGGCCTTAAGACTTTAAATTTGTTTTTCTGTGACCTCTTAACCCAAGCCATCTGTTCCACGTTTATTTGTCCAAAGTAGGTTGAAGCTTCTTAAATGATCACTTCGTTTTCCCAGTTTTGCATCTTTTTTTAAATCTCCTCTTTCTGCCCCATTAAAATAAATTATAAAAATGAAAAATAGATATGTTACTTACTTCCATAAGAAAATTTTGAATGCCTATGGCCATTAAATTTCCCTTTTGCACAATTGTCATGAAATGTTTTGCCAAGGCCGTGGACTTTATGAACAACCCCTCCCTGCTTCATGCCCATATAGAATCTCTACCTCTAATGCCATATATATATACACATATATACACACACATATGCCATATATATATGGTATATACGGCATATATATATATATATATATATACACACACACGGTTTGGGGTTCACTTAATTTCTCTCACTCTGATTGGGTTTACATTGCTTTTCAGGATTTTCCTTTGGGAATAGTATTTTTCTGAAACCGTATCTCCTACCTTCACATTTCCAGTGAAAACTAACAGACGCCATGTAATATTCATGTCATTAGAGAAAGGGAGAGAGCACAGGGATAAATGCTCAAGGATATTGATTTAGTTTTTCCAGCTACACTTGCCCCACCCCCTCCCTAACTATCCCTGATAGGATGCTATTTTTCCAGAAGTTTCTTTAAAGCTTCAAAAATTGCCATCTATTCTAAAAAGAAAAAGTCCATCCACAACCAGGACTGGTAAGTAGAAATGTTCTCTGTGTATGGATGGAGTCATTTTGTAGGAAATACTCTTGAAAATTGTTCTAGCAGACCATAAGTCAAAGGTTAAACATGTCACTGCAAATAAATATTCCTACTGGATATTTTAGGTGCCTAGAAATTGCATATTAGGTGCTTGTGTATACTATCCTAGGATCCCACATCAAGAAAATATTTTATTTAGTGTCACTATCCTTTACAATACACTGTGAATTATTTGAATGATTCAGGCAACATGTAACATAATAGGGAAGAAGTTATGCCTCACTAGAACTTTAGTCCATGAAAAACCATGAGCAGATACGATCCATAAACAAAAAATATTCTCTATACCCTAACTCTATTTTTAGGATACAGGTTTATGTCTAAATCAACCTTTGTATAAAACTCAATTAGTAACTTTATGCCTAGGAATTGATATGTCAAATAAACTTATTTTGGATTAGGACATGTATGTATTAACACTGTTTGATAATAAATTGCTATATTACCACAGAAAACACTGCATGCGCTTGAAAAGCTATTAATTGTGAAAATTCGAGAAGTCTTAATGCTTTGATCTGTGCCATAGTCACTTTTTCTCTAAAGAGCTTATTAATATCATTATTTAATTAAAGAACTAAGTTGTTCAGATAGAAAATGGACCATGGAAGTTATATCCTGACAAGCTAGAATCCATTCGGGACTATGTTCCCCTGACTGGATGAGTTTAGGTTTGGTCTGACTTGAGCATACAGTTCCACACATGGATTCCTTCCTCTCATGAAGAAATTTCATTGAGGTTTTCCTGAAAAACCTCAAAGAAATATTTAAAATGATGCATGTCTAGGGGATGGACATGCTTGTAGCTCTCACGCGGGCAGAGCAAAAGCAATGTATGTAACCTAAACATTTGTACCCCTATAATATTCTGAAATAAAAAATATGTATAAAAAAACTATACCAAATGTAAATATGTATTCTCTACTTCATGCCAAGATTAATATACATATTCACTTCTATCTAAGATACTTTTACAACCTTCTTGAAGTGCATGGAAAAGCTAATGCAATTACAACCACTTTTCAAATAAAAACATATTTTACAAAAAAAATAAAATAAAATGATGCATAAATAAAGTACCATTCTTTTCTATTTTTAACCTTGCAAATCATAACATCTTGAGCTAGGAAGGAAAAGGAAGCTCAAAGGATAGCTTTAGAGAACAGAGCAGAGTAGCTGAGGAGAGAGAACACAGACTCGCTGAATTCACAGGGACGCATGGAAGGCTTGGAGACCCCATGGAGAGCAGCATGTCTATTTCTAGACAGCATTTGTCTGCCCGGCTTGGCAAGGATGCCAAGGCAGAAAGGTGTAGGCAGAAGAATATGACAATTATCATAAACCCTCTTCCTGAAATGACCTTGACTTCTGGGATAGACAGTTAACTAAAACATTTCTCAGTATTAAAGGGGGATTGTCTGTAGGAGGACCCCCAGGGAGACCGCTGTGCTCACAGAGGACAAGTGTCTATATAGGAGTGATTTTCTATTATTGAAGAGAATGCTTTCTATGCTTTTCACTCCCAGTCCCCTAATTTGTTATTTAAGATCCAGTATCTTGTTGATATGTGGGTTTGAGGTAAGGTTCCCAGAGTCTTGATCGCACAGCAGAATCATATTACCACAAGAGAGATTACGATCATTCCAAGTCTGTGGGTCAGCTTCTATAGTTCTGTTATCTTTCGAACTATGGGAAGGTGTGTTAGACCCACACAAACACAGCAAATGAGAACAAAAATCATAACGTGAGGAATTTGCCAACTCTGAGGATTGCTCAAGTGGAATAAGCAAAAGATTACAGTCTTATTAAAATTCTCTCTACAGTTTAATAAAAAATTGAAAATAATCTGTATGTAGGGTAATACATTTAGGGACAGGGTATCAGACATTTCCAGAGTTTCATTTCATTTTCTAACGGAGAAATGAAGATTTTGAATTCCACTTTCATAAAGATCACCTTTTGACATAGGGTGAATCGCTTAAGTCCTCATTGCTTTTGGACTTCTCTTTCTCAGTTAGAATTTATAAGAACTCAGACATTGAAATAATGAATTATTTTAAATCTGTAGCAGATGCATAGCAACAGTTGCATAAATGACTGTGTTCACTAGTATAGAATCTGACTGTCAGAATACATAACGTAGGCTGTTAATAAACCAGGAATTTTCTCGTCTGAGTCTTGTGTCCATCATAATTTCGTTCTGCAAGACACACGCTGTGCATAATCTCACTGACAGAGAGGAATAGTTGAAGGCTGAGCACAGCAAACAGGTTTTCCTTTTGAATCCCTACTTGACCTTATAATTTAACAGAAAGGGCTTTAAACCAACACAGTTGTGAAGCATCTTGCTGCTGTCTGCTTACACAGAGTTATAAGTGTTTATAAGAATGCACGGATTTTTTTATCCTGATTAGTATCATTATTTAAAAAGTTATTAAATGGATGTGTGAGAATAATTGCAAACCTATACAGCAAGAACTATTTCCTTTGGGCTTTCGGCAAGTATTTCATGTCTCTGTTCTTGCACTTATCACAATTCATTATCACTATTTTATTGTGTGTGATCTCTACACAAGGGGAGGTCCTTGAGGCCAGAGACATATTCTTTTTGGCGTTCCTATCATCCTGCACAATATCTGGTATGTAGAAGATGCTCATTTAACATTGAATGGAGGAAGAGATGAAATAAGAACTAAAGAGCAAAGCTAGTTGATTTTTTTGTTCTGAATTTTAAATAATGCCAGATTTTTATTTAAAGGGTAAATAAATCTTTCTGTGCATCTTTGACTTTCTAGTTCAATAGTTATGTCAAAATACTAGGTGAAAGTCAGTTGTCAGAAGTCAGAAAGGAAATAATCATCTTCTATTAATAGAAAGCCTGTTCTGTCAAGATTTCTAGGCAAACTTGTAGGGCAGAGTGACTTGATATATTTAGACATATATTTTTTCCAGGCATACCAACTACTGAAGGTTTGACCTGACTATCATTATTCAATATTGTGTGCCAATATTGAGCTTGGTATCTTTAAGACTCCTGCAATTTTAACTACTTCACAAGAGAAAAGTCCAAGTCACTGGATCCCAAGCATGTGAAAACTGTGTGCAGAACCTTATGGAAAATATAAAATCGTAGTTCAACCTTCAAAAAACAAGTAGTTTTTAAGAGTCAGCAACAGAACAAATAGCTAGCAGTGTATTACCGACTTTCAAATAAAGTCCTAATTTCTTATCTTTATACATAAGAAGTTTAAAAACTTTACCCCATTCCAACTTACTGCAAGTCATCCCATTATGCCTTCCTTTCTTTGCAAGGATCTGCATTCTCAAGCCAAATTATTCTTAGTTCCTGTGCATAAATTTCCAAGTCTACAGTTGCTTCTGTTTTATCTGTTTGATACCTAGTTCTTTAATATTTCTACATGGCCAAATTTTTCTTATTCTTCTGTAAAATGTGAATCAAAGCCACTTTTTTGCTGCTTGCCTCAGTATAAGAAATCTTGATCCCTTCCGAAAATCCATGCTATTTCATATGTTCCTCTCTATTTGCTTGCACCATGTTCTACGTTGTATTATTATTATTATTATTATCTACCTAATCCAGAACAGCTCTTCCTGACCATGTAGTAAACTCTTTGAGGCTGGTGGTAGATACTTCTATATTATCTTATGGCTTCCCTAAGTGGGGTGCTTTTCATATGTGGTTGATGTAAGGAAATACGCTGTATATAATAGAAATATAAATATTTATGGAATGAATGAATGAATATATGTTGAAAAACTAATATAGAATGATAAAATTATGGGAAGTATAGCTGTAATATAATATAAAAATTAGGATCCCAAATACAAATATATAATTGTTGTTATATCTCAATAACACACAAAAATTACGTAATGAAGATGATGAAGAACAAAAATCGAAAGAGGATGGTTCATAATTTTGAATAAGGATGTCCAGAAAGGCTCTGTGGAAGAGATAAGTCTTCAGTTGACTTTTAAAGCAGACAAGTATTGTTTATAACATTTACATGCAATACTCACCACCAACAGAGTTCATAGAAACTTGTAGAATTATTTAATTAAGTAGATATTAAATTACTAACAGCTCTGTTACACAAAGGACTAGCTTGATTGGCAGATTAAAATTTTTAGAATAATTAATTTTCCCAAAGACAGAATTTCTTCCTTGTTTTTATTACTGTCTTTGGTACCTAACCCCAGCTGAGAATTCCAACCTTCTCATTATATATGATTCCACAAGGATTGGTCCATTCAATTAGGCAGTTTTATGAAAGGTAACTTTTTGATTAAAATATGTTCAATGTTTATGAATCTAAAATAAGCCGAATTTGTTCTTACAGAAGAAAATAAATGTAAAATAGTTGTATAGTATTTTTATAGCTATGTTTTGTGCCAAATCACTAGGGTATATTAAATTTTTTAAAGGGAGTTGAGATTGTAAGATAGCGAACAAGAAAAGTCAACAATTTAAAAAAATGATTTTTCGGTGACAGAAATTTCAAATCTCTCTATGCAACTTTGTAAGGGTTAAAGAAGAAATTCCAGTTATGCACCAAGGTTTACATATTTTCAAATGTAGAAGTAAAGATGAATGCTATTAATAAATATACCTTATCTTATACCATCAGAAAGAAAATAAATGCCTCATCATAGAAACCATGTTAAAAACTCATAACAATTTTATGCTATTTTCATGATGTTCATCCAGATCACAACTTTTTTTAAAAAGTGAAGCCTTAAGAATGGTCATTGAAAGAGATGAAGATTGGAAATTCACTGATAATATTCTAAGCAGAAACTATTTTTGCAGAAGAGCATGCACAGTATTATTTTATAATTTTAAAAAGAAGAAAGGTATATAAATTACCTATGAATATTAACGTGAGAAGGTGGGGGTGGGAGGGTATCTGTTTTTGTGAAGATTCATGCCAAATCTTTAACAGTGAATGTCTAGAAGTGGATTAACTGGTAAAAGAGAGAGGAAATAGAAAACTTTTAATTTTTTGTTTGCATACTTTACAGTGTTCGGATTTTCAAAAATAAGCATGCATTAATTTTATAATCAAATGGACATAAAAATTCAAGCACTTAAAATGTTAAATGTATTAGATAAAATGCAATGTTCAGGGTTGTAATGCCCTCTCAGACTAATTTTTCTCACGCAGGTACCTCCAACCAGCCTAAGGTCATTGCTAGGCTAAAACACTGTAATCTATGGAAACAAATATATCATTCTACATACAACAAAAAAATGTAAGTCATAGTAATTGGAAATAATGCTGAATCTCATCCGGTAGAGTCAACCAAAATCAGGTTCATTTCATTCTCAGAATTTCAGCTCCATTTGCCAGAGATTTAAAACTGAATAACAGACTGACTATGTGTGAATAAAATGCATGTGTTTCTTTTATATTTTTGAAACAGCAATACAGTCTGGGGAGACCCTGCTGGGTGAGCTGGCGATCTAGAGACAGCAGAGGAATGGTGTGCAAGATAGGGACTTAATGAGATAAGGGAATATGTATTTTTGTGAGGGGGAAAAAACTTCATAACATTTTTCATATGAAACATACACAAGAATAATGGAATAGATTATATCTTATGAAATGTGGCCTACAGTAAGTTACTGTTGCATGTCTTCCTTCCATAGAAAAGGAATGAATTGGAGACGTTCACTTATAATGAAAATTGTCTGTATTTTTCTCAATTGAGAGAGTTCATTGAGACTTCATAGAATAGTTTTATTACATATTACATGGGAAGGAAAAAACACATTTTTTTTTTGTTCCAATAACAACCTTTTATTAGGCACAACAATGCACCACCGTGGCAATTGTATCAGAAAAGAAACTGCTGCAGACCCACGTGGTCAAAGCGGAGTTTCTTTTCCAAGTAGCCTTCAACAGCTTTTAGCAAATGAAGCAAAGGCATATCTTTTGGAAAAACTGAAGCATGCCTTTCTTCCACCATATACCATGGTGGAGCTTCTCTTGTGTTTTGTTTGCTTGTTTGTTTTTCCAACTATTTATTAAAAAGGAGGAAAAGGAGCAAAGGAGAGAGAGAAAAAAAATGTTAGCGTTATGCTGTTTTACTGGTCATGCTCTGCAGGTTTTGAAAAAAATAACACTCAGCAGATGCATAAAGATAGGACAGACATTGCACATTAACTATTTTTCTGTCGTACCAAGAATTCTGGAATCATATTTTATTGCAACCTGTCATCTCACCCACATTTTCAAGGTGACCTTGAGTCCTCCAGGTTCTCCTTCTCAAACAAGTCTCATGTTTCTACTTTTGAGCTGCTCTAAACACCTCTGAGTAGGGCATGGAAAAGTTATTTTTTCATAAAATCTGTCTGGCGATTTTTCCCATGACCTTCCTCCTCAAACATTACAAAGTGACAGCATTTTTACTAAAACCACCTCTTTAACTCAAGTTCAAACTTGGTTTACATGAATTCTCCTTCAGTAACATTGACACACGATGGATTTGTTTGTCTGCTTCTGTTTGTTGCCAAGACTGGTGTGGAGTGTTCTCTTTTCCAGTATTTCTTCTTGAAAAATATGTGGTGACTTTATGATTCCCCTTTCTCCAGGGATTCTTTAGGACAATTGTTTAAAATCTAAGCAGTTAAGTTTTAAGTTAATCTTGTTGCTTATTTCTGATACCTGGGATTACATTCAGATCATGCGAGTGGTAAAATTTCTACTGTTTTGGATTTTTTTCAAGTTATCTTTGAAGCTAAGAAAATGAACAACTCTTGCAAATCTTCCACGGCTCTAAGAAAAGAATATATACTCTTTCTTTGCTTGGTACATTTCATATGTAAATATTTATTAACTGAGTCTGTGGGTTGTATTATTTACATATTCTGTGACCTTACTTTTGTTTTTTAATCTGTTTATTCATAAAGAAACACATTGCATCTTCCCCTATAATTTTACAGTTAAAATTTTCATCAATCTCTAGATAACTTTTCATAGGTATTTTGCTTTATGTTGTTTGATGTACAAACATTTATGACTCAGCTGTCTTAGTGAGTGGTAGTGATTATCATACATGATGATTTTCTTGTTCCTGCTTAATGCTTTTGGGCATGAATTCTGCTGCCTGACATTTAATATTCTGCCACTGCATGTGTTTTTTTATTTACATTTGCTCATATAACCTATTCCAATCCTTAAAAATTTGCAGTGGGAGATGGGAGGCGCCAGGATTTCAACTGCAGAGAATTGGCTTAATTATACATCCCTGGTTCGTGGCAGACTGTCATTACCTACTTTAAAGAAAAGCAAAACAAAACAAAAAAACAAACAAATAAAACAACTTAATCACAAAGAAACTGCAAAACTGCTACGTAAAATAAACACTAAGTCCTTGACAAAAATATATATTTAACCCTATTGTTATCCTGCCTTTCCATGTCCTTGCCTCTCCCCGTCCAAGGCAGCATGGGATCCTAAATCTGTATTCACTTTTTACCTGCTTTGTTTTTTATATATTTTCATTACATTAATACGCATCACTTGAAACATACATTTTTAAAATTTTGTCTTTACACTTATGAAAGGTATGTTATACCACGTGTAGAAATCTGTGACTTACATTGCTGAAATGTACCCAAATTGCTGTATTACTCTAGTTCATTGATTTTGACTGTTGTTTATCATCCATATGTGTTTTCATCTTCTGTGAATACCTGTACATGCCTCTTTTCTATCATTTTTTGGGGTTGTTGGAACTCTGCTTACTGCTGTTTTTAAAGGAATTATTTATTTTTATTTATTTTTTATTTTTCAGACAGAGCCTTGCTCTGCTGCCCTGGCTAGAGTGCAGTGGCATCATCATAGCTCACTGCAACCTCTAAATCCTCAGCTCAAGTGATCCTCCTGCCTCAGCCTCCCAAATAGCTGGGACTACAGGATGTGCCATGTGGCCTGGCTAATTTTTCTATTTTTAGTAGAGACAAGGTCTCAATCTCGTTCAGGCTGGTCTTGAACTCCTGAGCTCAAGCAATTCTCCTGCCATGGCCTGCCAGAGTGCTAGGATTACAGGAGTGAGCCACTGCACCCGGCTAAGAAATTATTAATACTTATATATGCTTGATACTATTCCCTTGTTGGTTGTATGTACTATAAATATTTCCCCTGAGTTTTTAACTTGTGTTTTCACTTTATTTAATGTGCCTTTTTATGAACACTTGTTAAACTTCAAGACAAAAAGACTTATCAAGCTTTTTTTTATGGTCAAAGTGTTTTTGAGTTTTGTTAGAGAAATATTTCCCCAACTCAAGGTCTAAAAAATAAGTACCTATATTTTCTTCCCATAGTTTTTGTCTTTAAAATTTACATTTAATTTGCTAATGAATCTGAAGTTGATTTTTTTATATGAAAGGATGTAGTATTACCGCTCATACTTTTTGCCTGAGGTTGTTGGAGCACTTGCACCTTTGTAAACACTCAATGTGGCAACACTGCTCAGCCCCTGTTTTCTTGACTACTCCCAATATAAAAAGGAAAACCCAAAGTTTGACTCTGTTACAACATAAGACAACAGAGAATGTTCCCAGCCTATGTGGCTGTGCTGTTTGCTAGGGTCTGCTGGCCCAGATGAACTCCTTCCTATGACCAGTTGAGAAAGACCCAGCTGTCTGAAGACCCTGACTATCTAAAAAATCATACCCATTATTTTATTTCCTCTGCCCTCAGCATTCCGGGGATCCCGGCAGAATTTGTGAAGCTCTCATCCTTTTCGCTCTCTCTCTCTCTCTTTTCTTTCTTTTTTTTTTTTTTTTTTTTTTTTTAGGAAGCCTCTCTTTATGTACCTACCAGGTTCTGAGCATAAAAGAGGCTGAATCAAAGTTTATTTATGTTTAATTCATATGCTATAAATATGTGTCTCTGCATAAAAAACAAAAGCAAAAAACCTTCCCATTTCTACAAAGTAAAGACAACTGCTTTAGCTGTATTTTCTGAATTAGAACATTAGTTTTTCATGAGATAAATACACCTTGCTTGTCTGCAAATATTTTTCTTTAGCCCTAAGTACTGTCAGACCACTGGATTCTTGCAGAGTTTTTATCTCAGTAAATGGTGGAGGTTATTCCACCACATTCTAGCTTCGTGTGTAATAAATAAGAACTCATGTTATCCTAATCCCCTCTTTTTAGCAACTTTCCATGATATGTTTTGAGATTTCTTCTTTTTGCTCTCAATTCAACATTTCCATCTAGACAATCTAAAAATACATTATCATTTTTAACGAGATTGTTTGATTTTTTTTTTTTTTGCTGATTCACTTGAGTTCTTTGTAGATTATGGTTATTAGCCCTTTATCAGATGTATAGCATGAGAATATTTTCTCCCACTCTATAGGTTGTCTATTTGCTCTGTTGATTGTTTCCTTGGCTATGCAGAAGATTTTTAATTTAATCAAGTCCCATTTATTTACTTTTGTTGTTGCTGTGATTGACCATAGAGTCTTCTTAATAAATTCTTTGCCTAGGCTGATAGCTAGAAGAGTATTTCCAAAATTGTCTTCCAGAATTCTTACAGTTTCATGTCTTAGATTTAAATCTGTTATCTATCTTGAATTTTTGTGAGTGGTGAGAGATATGGATACCGTTTCAATCTTCTACATGTGGCTATCCAGTTTCCCTAGCACCATTTATTGAATAAGAATTCTTTTCCCTAGTGTATTTTTTGTATGCTTTGTCAAAGATTAGATGTCTATATGAGGATGGTTTTATATCTGGGTTCTCAGTTCTGTTCCATTGGTCTATGTCTCTTTTCGTGTGCCAGTACCATGCTGTTTTGGTTGCTACAGCCTTGTAGTATAGCTTAAAGTCTGGTAAAGTGATGCCTCCAGATTTTTTCCTTTTGCTTAAGGCTGCTTTGGCTATTCAGGCTCTTTTCTCGTTCCAACAGAGGCATAGAATTATTTTTCTAGATCTTCATAAAATGATGTTGGTATTTTGATGGGGATTGCATTGAATCTATAAATCATTTGGGGTAGTATGGGCATTTTAACAATGTTGATTCTGCTGATCCATGAACATGATATGTTTTTCCATTTGTTTACATCATCTATAATTTCCTTCCTCAGTGAGTTGTAGTTCTCTTTTCAGAGATCTTTCAACTCCTTGGTTAAATATATTCCTAGGTATTTTATTTTATTTGTATATATTGTGAAAGGTATTGAGTCTTTGATTTGATTCTCAGCCTGACAGTTGTTGGTGCACAGGAATGCTACTGATTTGTGTACATTGATTTTGTAGCCTGGGACTTTGCTGAATTTATTTATCAATTCCAGGACTCTCTTGGCGGAATCTTTGGGGTTTTCTAGATATAAGATCATACCATCAGCAAAGAGCAATAGTTTGACCTCCTCTTTCCCCATTTAGAATTACCCTCAACTTCCTTCTCTTATCTGACTACTCTGGCTAGGACTTCCAGCACTATGTTGAATAGAAGTGGTGACAATGGGCATCCCTGTCTTGTTCCAGTTCTGAGTGGGAATGCTTTCAACTTTTCCCCATTCGATATGATGTTGGCTGTGGGTTTGTCATATATGGCTTTTATAATTTTGAGATAGGTTCCATCTATCCCTATTTTGTTAAGAGTTTTTATCATAAAAGGGTGCTGAATTTTGTCAAATGCTTCTTCTGCATTTATGAGATGGTAATGTGACCTTTTTTTTTTTTTTTCTTCTGTTTATGTGGTGAATCACATTTATGGATTCACATATGTTGAACCATTCTTGCATCCCTGGGATAAAGCCTACTTGGTCATGGTGGATTTTTTTTCTTTTTTTTTTTTTGATGTGCTGCTGAATTCTGTTTGCTAGAAATTTATTGAGGATTTTTGCATCTATATTCATAAGGGATATTGGTCTACAACAAAAAGTTGGTTATTTCAAAAGATAAACAAAGTTGATAGACCTCTCACTACATTAACCAGAAATAGAAAAGAAAGGACCCAAATAAGTTCAACCATAAATGAAAAAGGAGATATTACAATTCATACCACAGAAATACAAAATATCACCTGTGAATACTACGGAAATATCTGTGCACATAAACTCGAAAACGTTGGGGAAATGGAGAAATTCCTGGAAATACACAAGCTCCCAAGGCTCAATCAGGAAGAAATAGAACTCCTGAACAAACCAATTATGAGCAAGAAAATTGAAACTGCAATAAAAATCTTCCAACAAAAAAAAAGTCTCGGACAAGATGATTTCACAGCCAAATTTTATCAGACCTACAAAGAACAATTGGTACCCATTCTGCAGAAATTATCTCATAACATTAAGAAGGAAGGAATCCTCCCCAACTCATTCCATGAAGCCAGTATCACCTTGATATCAAAGCCAGGAAATGACAAAACAAAAAAAGAGAAAACAGTATGTATCATTTTTAATATACTGGCCTAGACTTGGTAAATCCTTCCACTTTGAAAACTCAAGTCTTCAGTTCAGGAAAAACAATTTTTTTTTTTTTTACTAATCTTATCTGGTAACTATTACTTTTACTCCATCTATTTCATTTTCTTTTTCTCACACATCTCTTACTGCTATATTATACTTCCTGGATCTCCTCCAAGTTGCTTCTCTTTCCTCCCACGATTTTCATCTCTTTTGTCTCTTTGTGTTGTAAGGATTTATTTTTCTTTATCTTGTAGGCCACTGACTTGATAATCATCATTTTTCCAGTTCCTCTATTGAACTCTTAAATTTGAAAATTTCTCCTTACCTTTCCAAGAGGTTGTGTGTGTGTGTGTGTGTGTGTGTGTGTATTTCTCTGTGTATGTGTGTGTGTGATCTAAATATAAACCCTTGAGTAGTCACATTACTTTTTTTTAGTCAAAGTTACCATCTGACTCTTCAATTCATTCTACTGCAGTTCGATCTACCAGCTGCTTAGGTGACTGAGACCCTGAAATGAGTTTCTATTTTCCTTTGCCTATTCATTCTTTTCAATTCCCTCATCACCCGTATAAATCAGGTTGTTTGCATTTCTCGGGAAGTGGGACATCACCAAGCGATGAGATCAAAAGCTAACAGTTTTGATCTCTGTAAATTGATAAGGCACTAACCGGTGAAACATTTCTGCTGTGGTTTGATATGGAAATGAAGATCATAAATTCCCATTTTCTCCTAGAGTAACTGTGTCCCTCCTTCTACATTAAAAAAAAGAAAAAATGTGAGAGTCAGTCCACCAATGTATTTTCCCTGTAGTTCTTCTGGGATTAGGATGATACTAGACTCCCCCCAGGAGAAGACACAACTACGGGGCAGATAAGGCCTTTTCCTTGAGGCACCAGAGACTTTGCAAGTAGTAATCAAATCCCATGGAGGGAAATCTTCTTGCTGCCAAAGACAACTCCCCAGCAATGGGCCATGTGAAATGATCACAGTATTCCTAAGAAGATCATGGAAAACCTAAAACTTAGTTGGGAAGGTTAAATGACACTAAATTTTCAAGACACAAAAGGAAAATATTATGGCTTTCCTCTCATGCCAACTCAGAAAACATTTTCACTTCCATTTCCAAGTCATTCCAGATCTGGCTTCCTATGAATGCAAACTCTGTTTATATTTTATCTGTCTTGTAATGCAAACTCCTCCAGACCAAGAGTTTTATCTTTGACCATGTTATATACAAGACCGATCACAGAGCTGGAGCTAATTGGTGGTTTTATATCATCATGATCATTACCATTTTAAGTGTAGGTGGATATTAACTTGACAACTCAAATTTATAGGATAGATAAACAAAGAACATTTACTCATTTCATAAAAGTGGCTTGCCCAGGGCTTATTAAATCTCACGTTCTTTAAAAAATTTATCAGTGTAGCATAGGACTTTTCAGGAACATACATAATTTTATAAAGTGGAAAATGAAATCTAAACCAGATTTAAAAAAAATAAAGGGTTTCATTCTGAGACGCCTTTTTATGATTGAAATCTCACAGTGTATATTTAAACAGATTGCATCTAATGCAGTCTCTTGAGTATTCCCCCACTCTCATAATTTAACGAATTGAGAAATTTCTTCCACCAACATCAGTACCCTAGGTCTGTAGTCTAGTCTCACACTCCAATGTGCTTCCTTCCTTTGCTGTATTAATTGAAATTAAAGTAAAACATGCTCTCTAATGCTAATAATCTTATAGGTACAAATTACAAATTAAATGATAATTTGTAAGAATTCAGCTTAGTCAAATAACTTATTACTCTTTCAACAAAATCATTTTTCTTTTTATTTGATCTTTATCTCAAGGTTTTTTAGAGTCTCCCTTTTGGTGCCAGTGTCATAAGAAATTCTGGATTTTTTAAAACAAGATCCAGATATTTCACCCAAGTTTTTTTTGTTTTGTTTTTTTTGGTTTGGTTTGGTTTGGTTTTCGGTTGCTTTGCTTTGGTTATTTACATCACTGCAGACACCCAACATTTTTGCCAAATGTTAGACACCTTCTATTGCAAGAAGCACCATTATACTGTGTTACTAAGCAAGAAGAAATATCACCAATTAAAACCGTGAGACACCACTGATTCTAAGATGTGCCCTGATTTCAAAGATGTTTAAATGTGAAAATATAATAGGTGTCAAGCACGTGATGAAATATGGAAATAAGCATTTTCTGGCTTACAGTGCAGAAACGAAAAAACTCCTTTCATGTTTGTAGGGCACTGATCAGTTTGATGTCTGCTGCTTCCATTAGCAACCTTTAGAATGTCTAGAACCACACTGGAAGTGCAAAGCAATTCCAGTCTCCACCAGCGTGTGGCGTCCTGGGAAATCTGGCTCCCTGCAGCAGGGTTCATTCTGGCCATCTACGTCTTTTGAGTCACATTTTCCCTTGTGGACCCTAGTGCTGGATTTTTTTTTTTTTAACAACCCCACCTCTGTTTTCCCATCTGGTCTGCCAGCCCCTCATTGGCCCTGAAGATTGTGCCGAGCGTGCCTGATCAGAGACTGGGAATGTAGCGTGGCTCTCCAGTTCTCTCAGTGCGGGACTTGCAAAGAATCCTGTACCCTGTACGCGTGCTATTCTTAAGAGAACCATTTGTTGCCTTGGTGCCTCAATCCCCTCCCCCCTCCTCCACTTGCCACCCCCCCAACATTTTCCCTTCTCCCTCTCCTCCTGCTTCTCCTCCATCAGTGCCTGTTCTAATCAAGACTGTGGTCACTCTGCATCCTCAGTTTCTACATTGATCAGCTGGATTTCCGTATCAGGGGCCAACTCTTCTGGAGAGCAATACTTGAATCTCACAATACACCCAGCAGCACTAGCTATGTATTTCTAGATTTAAAACAGCTTGCTTTGGGGGCGATCTTGAGCCACGATAATCAGCATCACCATAATAATGCCTCTCCCACCCCCCATCCACATGAGGTGCTAAATTAATGACCAAAACTCAATGTCAATAAGATAAATAAACAGCTCATCTCTCCTGCACCAGAGCCAAAGTCTCCTCCAATTAATGTCTTAATGTTGCATGTTTTGTGTAGATTCAAAACTCAGCTGCCAACATCGAATGACCTTGAGTTGGCTTAGACTGACGTGCTGCAGGAACATCATTGCTGTAATTCCTCACTGGGCTTGTGGGTCCCTTTTCTCTATCCTCTGCCCTGGCCCTTAACTGCTGCTACTTGGATAATGCTTTTTGCTGGGCCTCTGTGAGAGAAGGCAGGAAAAAAAGGGAAGGAAAACAGCTACCAGAGCAATCGTTCCTTTGTTTCTCAAGCCGGACTCAATGGAATGGGAAACGCAGTGAACATAAATTTTGTTTAAACGATGTCTGTCACTCTCATTTAGAGTGGATAAAATATAGTAGAAAGAATGCTTGATTAGGTATTAAAAGACTTGGCTTGAAACTGGTAATTGCCACTTACTAGTTGTGAGACCTTAGACAAGTCTTCTACTCTCTCTGAGACTCAGTTTCCTGATTGTAAACTAGGGATGGCTATGTCCTGTATGGACCATTCTAGTGCAAGGGAGGATCAAAACAAAAACAGCATCATAATGAAAAGAATTTTGCAAACTGTAAAACACTACACACCTGAAAAGGAAAAGGATTCATTATTCTAATCAAAGCAGTCTTGCCATATGACCTTTATTCCCCACCCCCTTTGTTTTCTATCCTGGCCCCAACACCCTGAGCATCTCTGCCCGCTTTAGGATTTGCTGACCTTGCCTATGGATGAAGGTACAAGGACACAGGCTGGATTCACAGACAAACAGTTGTCCCTGAGGGGCTACCTTTACGTTAGAAAGCCATGTACAAAATGGTGGAATTGCCTGAATGTAGCATGCAAGCTGGAAGCTTCTGCGTTCCAGTTCAAGACTTGAGATTAAATGTGGCGTTGTTGATCCACATCCCTCCTCTCGCCACACTTAATTTTGAAATGCACTTCAATCCTATTCTATTCTACAGCCTGAACAATAAAACCATGCTGTTTGTGAACAAAGCATTGTCACATCTACGAAACAGGCCCATTGTGCATTTTTATTCATTTTTATCCACATCCTTCCACAAAATCTATTTGTATGTAGGAAGTGCCCACTTTTCAGACTGTTTCATTGCATGATCTTTAGGAAATGGTCAATCCTATTTGTGTATTTGTGTTACATTTATAGGAATCCTTGAATTTCCTAAGCTAAAGAGGAGAATCTGCTGTTTTGCTAAGAAATCTGTTCAACTTAATACAGATTCTATACCACCTTTTAAATCCCAGACTGAGCTCTCCTTTTTCAGTTTTTCAGAAATAAAGAAGCCTTTATTTCTAACAAACTTGTAAATACAGTGCATCTCTCTACCCTTAAAAGCAAACAGCATCTTTCAGATATAACGGTAATACGAGTCATCAACTCTAAAATCTGATCTGGTCCTAATTCAATTAAATCATTACATTCTTGTCTTTCACTGATTTTCCTGCCTACAGAAAGCCATGCGATGAATGTGTTAAATGGCCATTTTAAAATAGTATGTGCATTCAAAGAGGATGGGGGAGAAAAAAAACACCATTTAATGCTAAAAAGGGGAATAAATTGCTGATCTTTTTTTTTTTTTTTTAACAAATGGCTGGGAGGGTTATAATGTATTAGATTTTTTTTCCAGAGGTAATCTTAGATGTGGAGTGAATGAAGTGAAGTCTGTTATCAATCCATAACATCTGCCGCAGTGTCAAGTGATGAAATGGGTGACTCCAGAGCCCAAGACAGCTGGGACGGCTTTCTTAATGCAGGAGGGTATTGTGCAAACAAACAGGCCCTGATACGGTCTATGGTTGTCACAATTATTCAGGCTGGTGATACATCTTCCCGTATTAGCT
Source organism: Propithecus coquereli (assembly GCF_000956105.1). Lineage (NCBI taxonomy): Eukaryota > Metazoa > Chordata > Mammalia > Primates > Indriidae > Propithecus > Propithecus coquereli. The sequence goes on from NW_012142412.1 coordinate 1,259,468, forward strand.
GCTTGAGCAGGCCTATTTCTTTTAAAAGTAAACTACTGTATAACAATCACCATCCTGGCCTGTAAGTCAGTGAGTACAAATAGAATAAATACCCTGGAAATAAAAATAAATATAAATTAAAATTTATCACCAGAGCAATAAACTACAAAACAGATGCAAGATGAAACAAAACAAGACAAAACACCTGGAGTAAATGCTGGGGAGAAAATAAGCAAACATGAATCCCAAACCCTACTTAAAACAAAACAAAACTCTGAATGAGTAGCAATTTTCCTTACTCTTTATAGTGTTAAGGATTCAAGTATCTTTCAAGCTAAAAATACAAAAACACTGTTTGAAGCATCTAATTTTAATTCAGACTTCTTCTGTTGAGGTTTCTGATCAAAATCATGGGAATGGTTATTAAAAATGATGGGACCTAAGTTTTAAGCACAGATAAAGTTTCTATAAAATCAAAAAATATATTTAGGTCATTAAATATGAAATGTCCAATTTTGAATCAAAAGTGTAGTTTTTATATCTTAAACAAGAATCAGTACAATTAATTGAAACATGTGCCTAAACTATCAAAACAGTTTTGCCATCTTAACAGTAGCTTGTTTATGCCAGCAGCAAAGAAACCTGGAGGGCAAGTAGCCATGAAATCACAAAAGGCCTTTTCCACAGCTTGTTGAGAATGAATATTTTCCTTGCAAGAAGTCATAGTCAGTTGGTACAAGGAAGAAGTGGTAGTCAGTTGGTACAAGGTCTGGTGAATATGGGGGATGACAGAGAGTTTTCAAGTCCAGCTTCTATATTTTGAGCAGCGTTTGTGCGACATGTGGTTGAGCATTGTCTTGCAAGAGGATTGGCCTCTCTCTACTGACCAATCTCAGCTGCTTAATCACAAGCATCCTCATCACTTTATCCATTTCGTTGCAGTAGACATCCACTGTCATGGATTGATCAGGTTTCATGAAACTGTAGTGGATAATACCAGCGCTGGACCACCAAACAGAGACCATTAACTTTTTTTGGTGAATATTCAGTTCTGGGCTATGTTTCAGCACTTCATCCAATCATGGTGCCAAATGCTTGTGATTGTCAAAAATAATCCATTTTTCATCACTTGTGACAATACGGTGTGGAAATGGTTTTCCTTTATGTCATGACAGCAAAGAAAGACAAGCTTCCAGATGATTTCTCTTCTGATGGTGGTTTAATTCATGTGGTACCCATCTATCCAGCTTCTTTATCTTGCCGATTTGTTTCAAATAGTCCAATATTGTTGGAATAGTAATGTCTAACCTTGCTGCTACTGATTCATTTGTAGGTTGAGATGGATTCATTTCCACTACAGCTTTCAGCTCATCATTATCCACCTTGGTCTCAGGTCACCCACAGGGCTCATTTTCAAGATTAAAATCACCAGAATGGAACTTCTCAATCCATTGACATACTGTGCGTTCATTAGGCACATCCTTCCCAAACACCTCACTGATATTTTGAGCTGTCTGTGCTGCATTGGTTCCATGACAGAACTCATTTTCAAAAATAACACTAATTTTTGACTTGTCCATGCTTTCACAAAAATTGCTCAAAAAAATCTGAAAGATAATCACAAGCCAAAATGTGTGTTTGAAAGACTGAGGATGTACTTTCACAATAAAAATAAACAAGAAGTGTCAAAGTGAAATGTCAGAGATACCAATCTTCAAACTTAGTGCTTAAAGAAATTAGACATTTTGTAATTAATAACCTAATAATAATTTTGTGATTTATTATTTATTCAAATCTGTATCTAAAGGAGCTGCTGAATTTAATTACAAATAGAGACTTGGTTTCATCTAGACAAGCTTTCTGGTGTATACAGAAGTGTATGGAATCTAATTGGAAATTTTACAATACTCACACATTGGGGGCTTCAACTTCCAGCTCAAGTGTGACACGGTGCATCCTCAAATGCATAGCCTAAGCTTTGGGGTTGACAATCTAGAGCCCACTGCAAGAATTATCATACATTCAAATTCTCCGTGCACTGGGCACTACAATTCATTGAAAAGTAGACTCTCCTGAGACCTTGAAGTGCATCTAGTCTCAGCTAATAATTGTGTGGACGTGAAAAGTAACACCAGAGAGGTGAAGCTTTTCCTAAGAGGCCATTTGCATTTGGCTTTGTGTTTATTCTAACGCATTAGGCCACCCCATTCTCTGTTAGCTATATATCTACAGTGGTATTACAAGTAAGCCATTTTCAGTTTATGTTAACAAGATGCATATCTGAAAACCAAATGCAAGTGGAAAATTTAATCCAAGTTACTGGAGTTTGCCTGAGACATACTGGTTCTTAAAAATCAGGGTAACAAACTAAACATCCATTGAGATATTTTTATTTTGAATTTTACTAGGTGTGTACTGGTACGGATTTTGTAATACACATTTTTTAGTGTGAATTCATTCTTGATTAAGTCAAGCCCAAGCGCCACAATGGCTCCAAAATACCTACATTGGTGACTCTGTAAGGAAGAGATCAGATCTTATTTGTTATTGTATCTTTCTCAGTGCATCACATAATGCTTGATAAATAACAAATATTTGTTAAATGCTGATTCAACGTATATAGCTTTACTTGCTTTAAATAAGCCAAAATAAGCTCAATTATCTCAGAAATCATGTGTCACTATTATAAGAATACTTCCCCTCTGACAATAGGACATTGTTGCTTAGTCATTCATTCATTTGTTTAATCAATATTCGTTGAGCACCTCCACTCTGGTCTACTTAGTCTTCGATGTAAGGATAAAATAGAGAACCAGTTAACAAGTCAGAAATAGCTCCTGCCTTTAGTTAGGAAGCTTACAGTCTCTCAGAAAAGACGGACATTATGCCACTAATCATAATTATTACAAAGGAGAAGTTCAGGGAAGCATGTCTGTATGTAAAAGGAAACACAACCTGTTTTGGAAGGATGTACTACAAAACCATAGATCATTTTTCTAAGGAACTTGCCTTCAAGGTAAGGTCCAGAGGGGAAACAGGAGTTAGATATGCAATAAGGCACAAGGATGTCATTCCAGACAGAGAGAAAGGCGTGGAAATCAGGAAGAAGAGCATGGTGAGTTTGCAAAACCTGCATGGCTGATCTCCAGCCAGAAGCATGCATTAGTTGTTTAGTATCCGATGTCTGTTCTGACTGGTTTGAAAAGACTGCTAAAATGGCATCTTTCCTCCGGAAGCACCCCAGTCCCACTAATACTCATCATTCCCCTTATCTTGTTTATTTTTATTTCTTCTCCTAGCACTTTTCTTTTTATAGCAGATTTTGTAATTTACTAATTTATTGCCCTGCCTATTTAACTGTATTTCCCCACTGGAATAAAAGCGACATGAAGGAAAAGGCATCTGTTTTGTGCGTTGATGTATTCTGCACCCCTAAAACAGCCCCTGACATACAGTAGGTGCTAGAAATAGTTATTACATTGAACTTAAGTGATGCGACTTGTTTTGCTGTGTTATAATTCAGTTCATTGCTGTTGCCTGCCTGGTCAGTCTGGCTCACTGCAGGGTATAGCGTCCAGCTGGCTGGGAAAGCAGGATTTTCCTAAGGCCTGGCATGGAAATGGCACAAATCCTTTGCACTCACATTTCATTGTCAAGAGCTCAAGCGCATAACCATACTTAACTGCAAGTGAGGATAGAAAATGCAATGTAGGAACAAATCTCTTCCCCTAAAGGGAGGGAGAGTATATTTTGGTGGACAACTGACAGTTGCTCCTACTTTGTGTGCCATCAAATCACTGAAGGGGAGGTCCTCTTTTCTCCTTTGAAGCGAGATCAATACTGTTACCCAAGGCAGAGGTGTTTGTGGAATAAAAAAACAAAACAAAAAACCAAGTATTGTACCGTTCTTGCCAATATTAGAATAAAACTGAAGGTATTATATGTAGATATTTCCAAGTATTACAGGAGCAAAATTATAGAATAGTAGAATATGGGCTTCATTAAATATTTCAATAGTTAATGATATGTGGTATATGTAATCAATCATTAAATACTTCAAACATATGTATTTTTTATTGTCAATAGATCAATTGCAAACAAAATTAATTATGCAACTTAATTTTAATTATCAGGATAAATTAATTTTTAATAGTTAAAATTATAAATAAAGAAACAAATATTTAGAAAGTTACACTAAAAAATTAGAAATAATTTCTTTTTCACTGATTCGGTAAATTTTTTTGGTAAACTTTCCATCATCTGATTTATAGAAATGAGTATTCTAAATAGATTTGTTATCTTTTTAGTTTGCAGAGCTAACAATTACATTGGCACTTTTTATTAATATATGTCCTGAATAACTAAGACAGCATTTCTCACTCTCTTAGAATGGGAAGGGAATTCATAACGAGTGACAACTGTGTGTCAGCAAACTAGATGCTTGTTAAGTTTCCAAATAGTATGTGAGATAGGATTGGAAACTAGGTCAGTCGAAATCTAAGACCAAGGAAACTATTTTAGCCTCACAATTTATTAATTCATTCACTCATATTTTTTACTAGACACATGTATAAATGTCTAAGTGCTGAGGGGCAGAAATCTTGTCTGTCTTGTTTGCAATAATAATCTCAGTGCCTTAAACATTGCTAACAGGGTTAAGCATTCAATAAAACTTTGTTGAATGAATGAATGAGTGAATGCATGATTAAAGATTGGAAATCCAATGTGTGCAACTGCTGTGCCGGATCCTCAAAATACCGTGCTTGGGGTACAACCTCGAGGATATTATATGAGGTCCTTTAAGTCTATCTCACTCTCTCTCTCTCCCTCTCTCTCCCCCGCACTCTCTAACTCTCACACTATCTCTTTTTCTTTCTTTCTTTCTTTCAATTTGAATCCAACACATTTTGAAAAAGTTTGTCAGGACCTTAACATCCAGGAAGCTCCTCTGATATTTGCAGTACTTTAATGATGCAATACCTTCTAGACCAATATTCTATTTATTTACATAACTAAATCATAACATATAGTTCATTTAAAAATACCTTTTCAAATGAAGGTTATGAACATGGAATTTGGTACTCTAAGAAATTTTAACTAAACTTGATTATTTATAAAAGGCAAACTTGGCTTTTTGCATTAGGATTTGCATCACCCAATTTTCATATCTGAAAATGCATTCACAGACTTGAGAAGATATGCCTCAGTTTGCTGCTTTTGAAACTGTGATTGAGAATCTTTCTTAAGTGTTTAAATCAATTAATTGTGTAGGCGAAAACTAGTTTTTTTAATGAAATATATTAGAATAAAATAAAAGAGTGAACAATTTTGCTCAATGAAAGTGTAAGCCTTGTTTTACAAAACATTTTTTATGTGTGAATGTGTGTGTTAAGATATAATCTTTTTTTTTTTATTTCAGCATATTATGGGGGTACATATGTTTAGGTTACGTATGTTGCCCTTGCCCCCCGCCCCCCCCCAAGTCCGAGTTTCAAATATGTCCATCCTTCGGGTGGTGCGCATTGCACTTTGTGTATGCAAATACCCGTCCCCTCCTCCCTCCCCCCTGCCCAACATCCAATAGATGTTATTCTTATATGTGCATTTATGTGTTGATCAGTTAATACCAGTTTGATGGTGAGTACATGTGGTGCTTGTTTTTCCATTCTTGGGATACCTCACTTAGTAGAATGCGTTCCAGCTCTATCCAAGAGTATACAAGAGGTGCTATATCACCATTGTTTCTTAAAGCTGAATAGTACTCCATGGTATACATATACCACATTTTATTAATCCGCTCATGTATTGATGGACACTTGGGTTGTTTCCACATCTTTGCAATTGTGAATTGTGCTGCTATAAACATTCGGGTGCAGGTGTTTTTCTTATACAGTATCATTTGGTCTTTTGGGTAGATGCCCAGTAATGGGATTGCTGGATCGAATAGTACTTCTACTTGTATCTCTTTAAGATATCTCCATATTGCTTTCCACAGTGGTTGCACTAGTTTACAATCCCACCAACAGTGCATGAGTGTTCCTATCTCTCCGCATCCACGCCAACATTTATTGTTTTGGGACTTTTTGATAAAGGCCAGTCTCACTGGAGACAAGTGATATCTCATTGTGGTTTTAATTTGCATTTGCCTGATGATTAGAGATGTTGAGCATTTTTTGATATGTTTTTTGACCATTATTCTGTCTTCTTTTGAAAAGTTTCTGTTCATGTCCTTTGCCCACTTTTTGATAGGGTCGTTTGATTTTTTCTTGTTGATTTTCCCGAGTTCTAAGTAGATTCTGGTTATCAACCCTTTATCGGATTTATAGCATGCAAAAATTTTCTCCCATTCTGTAGGTTGTCTGTTTGCTCTTGTGACCGTTTCTTTGGCTGTGCAGAAGCTTTTTAATTTGGTCAGGTCCCATAAGATATAATTTTTATTTTTTAAAACAGAATAGTCTGAAAAATAGGCCTCATGTCGGCCTTGATAATTGATGGTAGTTTGAGACCAGCATTATTTTTCTTCTAAAAGGTCAGAATGCTGGTGTCATGGTCCATGGAGGTCAATAACTTGGTAAAGACCTCTTTCTGGGTGTGGGATCGTAATGGAAGCCCCAATGTAATCGATACTCTTTGAAATGGCTCCTGCAGGTGACTTTTTTTTCATTTATGGCCAAACCTGCCACTCCCATTCCAAAAACAGAAATATATTTCTTGCTTGAAATTAGGCATAAATTTGCCATTTCTTCCCTCAAGGAAAAAAGAGGCCAAACTGAATTGGTATCATGGTACAGTATGTTTTGCCCTATTTGTTACCTTGAAAGGTTTTATGGCAGCATCCACTTTGGGTACCCCTCCCTCCTCTTATGGACACCTCTGTCAATACCAACAACTGATTATTCAAGGTATTCAGAAATGGCTGGAATGTGCCAAACTCTGAGTTAACCACCTGTTTCAAACAGTGAGGTCAAACATCTATACACAGCCAAACCAGTTCTCCCACCCACCTTCTTTTCTTCTCTTTTTAATTGGTTTTAGTCAAACAGAAAAATTGCTTTAACCATATTTCTATTTGTTTTGAATCCATCTGGGGCCTGGTATGAATGATGTCTATTTAAAAAGTTAGTTTGATGTGGGAAAGAATGAGATTTCTTTTTCCTTTTCTCAATCTGCCCAGTTGCCCTTGTATTTCTTTGGTGCACATAATTATTACATCATTTAGGTCTTAATACAATGCCTATGTTGCTAAATTGTGATGGCAAACCACTGATAAAGTCTTTTGATTAGTCACAGACAGCCTCTGTAGATGTCTGCTTGTATTCACTGCTGGTATCTTTAAGTAATTCAGTTCTTCAGTAACTTTGTATGCCTCTTCAGTTAATTACGGCTCATACCGTCCAGGGATTGAGTTCAGCTGATGGATGTCTGTACCCTTTCAGGATACTAAACAGATGACTCCACAAATGCTGAAGGTGCCTGAGGCGATGCTAGCAGGTGTATCTATGGTTATTTTCCAATTTGCACTCGGAAGTCCAGAGAACCACATACTTTGATTTGAGGGGTCCCCAGATCCCTTCTAACCAAAAACTTTGCCTCCCCCCATCCAACATGGTTCCCGATGTAACTCTTGTTATAGATTTCCTCCTATGAGTCAGGCCATTTTTTTCCTCCAGTTATCATGTAATAAAATAAAATTATTCCAAAAAATATTAATAATTTATAAAGCGTTATCATCTCAAGAAGAAGGTGCTTATTTTATTTCCTAGAAGGAAGTCCAGTAGTGGCCCTGTGGAGTAAGAGCATGTTTTTAGGGAAAAAAATAACAAAGGGGGTTTGGCTCCATTCCAAATCTGCTACTTTCTGGCTACAGCACGGGTAAAGTCACCTGGCCCTCTGGGCCCTCTGTCAGTCAGTGAATAGTGAACCCGTTTGTCTCAGCCACTTCCCTCACAGGGCAGTGTGTGGATGAAAGAGGTCAGGGGAGGTGCAGAAGCGGAAGCATCGGTGACCAAGCGCACAGGCCCTGGCGTGGACTGCCTGGGTTCAGATCCTACCAAGCCACTGGTGATGGGGTGAACCGCCTGTTCACTTCTCTGTGCTCAGTCACCTGATCATTAAAGTGGGAATAACATAACAATAGTCACTATGTACGCACAGGTAAGGATAAATGAGTGAATACACGTGAGGCTCTTAGCACAGTGCCCAGCACACAGTATGTGCTCCCGAACTGTTGGCCGCTGTTGCATGAATAGCTTTGGGAGCTGAACACTTAGAAATCGTGTGGTGGATCATCTCATGACAGCTGGGCCTTCACAAGCCCCCACGAACGCGAAACAACCCTTATGGGTTTTGACGGAGCAAGTTTAAAGGGAACAGGCCTCATACATAAAAAGCAGATTTGGGTCAAGCTATTTAATGCAAAATCTGAGTCCTGGAAAGCAACAAGAAAATAATTCAGGAAAGAGAAAGGAGGTGTGGCCCACAGGGCCGATCAGAGCAGATTGATAGAAGCTGGGAAGGCAGAAACCGAAAACTGTTGAGAGTTGGCTCGCACTTCAGTGTCTATTTTCTCACATGCAGTGGAAACTGTCGGGGCATAATTAGAAAGTTTTTAGAGATTAAAAGGATTTCAATACCTTAAATGTGTGTATCTCTCTTCTCATCTCACATTTTATCCTACCCGATTTTACCAGGAATTATTTTGATAAAAGAAGCCTGAAAATGACATGCAATTTTTTTTTCAAATAACCTAACAAAAATTACCTAAATAAATATGTTTTCCTTCAAATCTTTATTCTGTTATATTTACTGAATCATAAACATATATACTTATAATAAATATAAAAAACATCATCAATATCTTATGCAGTTATCCAGCGATGCTGCTATTGCTCACAGTAGTTTTAGAATTTTTTCTCGAATTGCCTTTAGATTCAGTTCCTGAGACACCCAAGGATGGCAGAGGTATCTGTCCAAAGGATATGAAATCAGTATGTCAAAGAGATACCTGTACTACCACATTCACCGCAGCACTGTTCTCAATAGCCAGGATATAGAATCAACCTAAATGTCTATCCACAGATGAATGGATAAAGCAAATGTGGTATACACAGACACAAGGGGGTACTAGGCAGCCTTAAAAAAAGGAGGAGATCCTGTCATTTGTGACAAGATGGATGAACCTGGAAGACATTATGTTAAATGTAACAAGCCAGACACAGAAGACAAATCTGCATGATCTCACTTATTTTAAAAAGTTGAACTCACAAGCAGAGAGTAGAATGGTGGTTACCAGGGGCTAAGGGTTGGGAAGATTGGAGAGATTTTGATCAAAGAGTATAATATTTCAGGTAGAAAGGAAGGATAAGTTTAAGAGATCTATTGTACAACATGGTGATGACAGTTAATAACAATATACTATATATTTCAACATTGCTAAGAGAGTGGATTTTTAAATGTTTTCACCACACACACACACACACACACACACACACACATGATAAGCATACGAAGTAAGATGTATGTTACATAGTTTGATTTAGCCATTCCACAATGTATACATATTTCAAACATCATGTTATACACCATAAATATATACAATTTTTACTTGTCAATTAAACATAAAAAATAAAAAAATCAGTGATATTAATTTAATGGCTACACTTATTATTTCATTGTATTTTTTTTTTTTCATCACTTAGTCTTCCTCTTCTGAGGGTTTCTAGGTTGGAATTAAGGCTGCCAAACTAGTGCCTTTTACTCTTCTGGAAAACATATCTTCTGTCGCCAAAGGATTTATCAACCATGGTTGAACAGCTTTTTAGTACAAGTTCAGATTTAAAGAAATACTTTAGGTTTTGTGGCCTGCACTCTCTTTTCTCAACTTTCAACTCCACTGTTGTAGAGTGAAAGAGTCAGAGACAATATGTCAATGAATAGGCCTGGTTGAGTTCCAATAAAACTTTATTTGCAAAAACAGGTGGTGGGCTAGATTCGGCCTGTCAGCTATAGTTAGCCAACTACTGATTTAACCTTTCTGATAACTGAGGAGAATAATTTGGACTCATTCAGAATGAACACTAAACTATGCAACATCATATCTGACACATTATAGGAACTCAACAAATGTTTTTCTTCCTTCCTGGCAGCTGTGGTGTAGTGGAAATCACATGAGCTTGGATTCAGAACTGTTCAAGTTCTAGCACCAATTAGCTATGCAATTCCCTGAGCTTCAGATCACCATATGCAAAATGGGAACAACCTTCATCACCTCATGGGGCTCTTATAAAATTTAAATATGATGGCATATACAAAATTTCTGCCACAGAGAAAGTACAAAGAAAAAAAACAGCTGTTTCAAACTCTCTCTCTTAGGATTTCCATTTCAAAGGGCTGTCCATCCAAAACTTTTATAATCCAAGACAGGTGAATCACTTTATTATTTTTCATCCACAGTAGCAGATTTTTGGAATTCCCAACTGTTCTTTTGCTAGAAATTAGGCTGCACGAAAAAGAAATTTAGGCGTCTCTTTCTTAGTTCTCGTAGAACTTTAGAACTAATGAACTAATAAAACTAATAAAACCAACTGTCACGATGAGCCCACCATTCTCATTTTACAAGTAAAGAAACTGAGACTCCTTGAGATTAAGTGACATGCCCAAAGTCACTCAGAAACTTGGGAAGGGTTCAGACCAGGACTCCATGCTCAGGACTTGACGTCAGTGCAGGAATTTCATACTACAACATGAAGTCACCCCACTCAGTGGTTGTCACACTAAGTAAGGCTTAAAGCAGGTTCTGCACTCTTTGGGCCATCTGGTTATATATTATAGGGTTAGCAAATGCAGTTACTTAACCTGCTTATATTGCAGAGGAATTGGCTCTGTCCAATCACAGAGGAGGATGCTCGGTAAGTGGGGAGGATTTCCCATCACACATCTACTGTATTAAGTGAGGTATTCAGAGGATAGACTAGCTGACATTCATTGCTTTAGGGATAGGATTTCAGTGACATTAATGAACGTATGCACCTGCAGTCCATCGGATCACACCCCGTAGGGTCTGTGACACTCTACACACTGTTCTCCCCTGCTGATATAACTTAGAAAATGTCACTGCACAAACCACACGGCATATATGGCATTTTGAACGCACTGAACAATGACGTGACATTTTGAGCTGCTGAAAGCAGGGCTACATGGTGTCTATACTGCATGTGTCCTAAATAACACCCCTCCCTTGTTCTGCCCTTTCCTTTCCTTCTGGCTCTCAGTCATTCTTACCTCCATTACTGACCAAATTCTCTATTTTGTCCCCTAATAAGCCCAACTTTACTGGAGCCGCATTAACTGTAACATGAGATCCTCATGCCCTTTATAGATTTTGAATTCATTTTTTTCCTTTTGCTTCTCTTTTTTCATTGGAACTTATTCATGGAAACAGAAATCTAGGAATTGAGATGCTCTGCAAATAATCTTCCAAACAAAGACAGACCTTTTTGGTTGCTAGTATTAGAGTTTTTAGTCATTTTCTTTGAGCATAAAAATGTGTAGAGGTATATGTATTTGCCACTTGTAACATTTTTATCATTGCCAGGCTGTTAATAAATACATACTGTGTGTTAAGGGAAATCTCTTATAAATAAGAGTTTACAGACGTATAGTCTCTAAAATGATGAATATGTACATATTATTCTTTTTTAAAAAAACTCATCTTCATTGAATTAAATTCATAACATTTAGAGTCCATGTTAATGAAATGACTGATGTCAAAGTACACTTTTTAAATGAATTCATTTTTACACAGATATATTTTATATATCAATCCATTTTTTTATGCCTTCTTTCACCACCACTATTTCCTTTTCGATTAAAATATTCTGGTGATCACATCCCCAACAAAAACTAAAATGTATAGCTATGGATATGAACAAGGAGAGCAGTCAATGTGCCTTCCTTTCTCACGTGTGCTTTCAAAAAGCCTAGTGTATTCTAAGCAGCGACGCTAATGGATACGGGGTTGAAGAACCAACGGAAATGTAGACCCTCTGTCACCATTTTATATCACTGTGTATTTTTCCTGTAGACAAAAATCTTTCTGAAAATTTGGAGTTGGGAGGTGCACAGCTGGCTTTGAATGACTTGCGGCCAGGCCAAGCTGCCGTTTCATTGTGGGCTCCCATTCCTGCCCACATTTTCCATTAGGATGTTTCCATCAGGATCAGGTTCCTCTTCAGGGATAAGAGCCGATCATCTTGTCTTCCTGTTCCTCATAAAGGCAGCCTGAGAAAGCCCATAATCAGCAGAGTCATCAGTAGCTGATTTAGTTCCTCCTAAACGTATTGGTAAAAGAAAGATCCGTGGGTCACTTTAGCCACTTGCCCCTGACACCTCCCATCTCTCTCTGCTCATGTATTTAATATGCAGAGTATCTGGTACCAGCCCAACTTCATTGAAAGGTTTCATGATTATACTCTTGCCCTAAGTTCAAAATCAATATTTTCAACCATGTGTAACAGAATACAGAAGGAAAGACAGAACACTTATTGAGATAAATCAAACGGAACAAAAAAATACATGAATTAATGTATACAAATAATCTAACAGGGACAGTTTGGGTTTCAATGTTCTAAGTAACGTTCTTAAGAATTCATTTTAATTTGGGCATGTAAGGGAGTTTTCAAGGAAAGAAAAGACAAAGTATAGGAATAATTAATTTTCAGGAATTTATTCATTATCTTTCAAAAATGATTCTTTTTTTCCCCATTGCCCCTCAAGCCATTACCATAAGTAAGCCTGTCTGCCACTCAAACCTGTAAAAACACTAGCAATTTTCGTGTCAATATCCACATTTTAAACTTGTTTTGGTTTAATAATTTGAAACACATTATGGTTCTATTATTTGTAATTTGAGTAGCATTTTTTGGTTCCATTAATCCACAAATTAAAAATTGTTAAAGATTTTATTTCTATGTAGATAATTTATTTCAAAATATAATTTAAAATGAAAATACATTCATATTGACTCGTGATAAATTTGGTAGCATTTTCAATCAGAAAGGATAGAAATTTGAAAACAGAAAATTTTGGAAAATAAATCTTACTAATTCAAAAAAGCCCCGATTTAATACTATAAAGAATGAGGACATAAGGGAAGACTAATTATTACAATTTAAAATTGCATTTTAATTAGGACTTTGTAAAGAATCTTAACTTGTTTTATCTGACTTGGTAATTAGATAAAAGTTTATGAAAGAGCGGACTCTGAAAATATTTGTGAATACAATAAGGAAATGAGAGAAAAAAGAACAATTTGAAAGCCAATAGGTGCTAAAAAGAAAAAAAAGGAACATTATAAAACACCTTTTCAAAGGTCTTCTAATGTACAATATTTAAATACAAACAGTAACTAGTGTTACACCAGCTGCTCTCAGGTTTGCAAAATATATCAAAGTACAGCATATTGGAATGAGTCCTGAGTTTCCATTTACTTTATCTCTCCAGACACATCAATTCTTTTTACTCTGGCCTGATAAAGTGGAACTGCAGCAGACAAATGAGCTAGTGGAGCTGACATAATGTGTTTGTCACAAAGAAGCGCTGGATAAAAAAGCATGACTTTGATCCTCAATGAGGTTACTATTTTACAGTACCATGAATTTAATTCTAACTTGATGCCTTAAGTCACTGTTCACTGTTTATTGGCCAAAGTTTATTCTCATTTCACGTATAACTGTTAAAGGGTGAGCCCCTGCAATCCTTATACAAGTAAGCCCCCACTCACCAATAAAAAAAAAGGAAATTTATATGCAGACAGTTGACTGATGATCTCCTTGTGACATTATAAAAACTATCCTGAGTTGGCGACTAGTGGCAAGCAAGCAGGATGATGACCACTTTCACAAACCAAAGGAATAAGGTTGTAATTTTAAAGGAAGCTTGATTTGTATTTAAACAATGATACATACCAGATGATTTCTAGAGAATTTTTTATGTCTGAATTTAAAACATATATTGAGCAAACCAGATATATATTTTTTCTTTTCATAAAGAATTGGATATTTTTGAAAATAAAGATTTTGGTTTGAGTTTTGAATAACATGAAACACTTGCCTATTGTATCACTGGGCTCTTTTATCCAAGTAAATTAATTCAATGGTTTTTCTTTAGCTCATCAGACAAATAAAAATACCATAGATGGACTGGCAAACAGACATAGGCAAGAATAAAACAATGGGCTCCTAGAGACCAATCCTCCAAGCAGATGAGTAAACATTGCCTTGAACAGTTATAATGGGGGAAAAGATTTATTCTTTGATACCTGGTACTGCAGCTTCACAAATTTTTTCTTTTAATTTTTTTTCATAGTTTGTGGATCATTAGCCCAACAATGAAGAAGTGAATTGTGATGAATGAAAATTAGTACTGTGAATCCAAATCAATACATTAATCCCAGTCTGGCCATAAAGCACATGTTAACATAATGGGATACAAGTAACAGGAAATATTGTCCTTGCTGGTGATCTTTAACAATTAAAATATATGTCTTCAATCCAATGTTTGGCTGAAATATGCAAAAGAGTCATAATACTATTGTATTGCAAAGTTTTATTTATACTGTATACAAGGTTAATTATTGCTCACTAGAATAATAAAAATAATATGCCTGCTGATGGTCTCTTAAATAATCTTTTTGCTGTATATTTTTTGGATTGACTATTAATGATGGACATCAATGTTTACAACATACACTTCCATCCCTTTTCATGATGACTTGAATTACAACCACATTTTCAGCCATCCAATAAACTCTCTATATACCCTGCAGATTCATCTGTGGCCTCGATTTCCAACCTACTGGACATAGGCGAGTTGATGAAAGTAGAGCAAGGATGCAGAGGCAAATGAGACTAGTAAGGTGAGGTGAGGTTAGAAAAACCAGAGAAGCCACAGTACTAAAGAGAACTTACTCCAGAGCACTAAAGAGAAGTCAATTTCCCACGCAGAGGGGTCTTGACTGCTCCAAGCCAAGAAAGTTCGGCTGCATGGAAGATGTCACTACATGCCTATTTCTCCCCGTGATCAGTTGGTAAGATTTGGTTAGCCGATGATTTCTTTAAAGTTAAATCTGTCCTCCTCATCAATGCAGTAGGACAAGACTCATTTTGATCTAATTTCGGAAGCAAGTTTAGATAATGAGAAGAAATAAGATCTGAAAGATAACGTTAAAACTATGCCCTTGGATTTTTGGAAACCTAAAGAAATGCAGTAGCTGGCCTCTGTTGATGTCCAAGTCCTTTAAGTACATGTGAGCAAGGAATTTCACTATGTTCCACGGATAGTGCCTGTATACACTGATGCTGAAGCCCAGGATGACCATGCACATGTATCCAACTGCCCCAGTGTAATTCCTACGTGGCATTAAAGGTGGGTTTTGGTAATAGCTGGGTACAAAGCATTTGTGCCTTTTGTAGGCCTGTCAGCACATTGACTAAAGATTTTCTACCCATGGGGTAGAACAATGAAACAAGAAAGCCAGTATGTGCAGAAGCGTGTTGCAAGAGCACTCAGGGCCAATGGGGCAACAAGCCGCATGTCCCGCACATGATCGAGGGCACCGTGCTGGTGCCCAAGTTTCCATCTGGTTCAGTGAATTGGGCCTAGCAAATGAATTACCTCCAGTTTTTCATGCAGTTGCATCTCTGCCCCCTGCTGAGTAGAAAAACATCCTGTTGGTAAAAGCTACGTTCAGTGGGTAAAGCTTCCCCAGGCTGGATTTGGGAGTCCAGCTGAAGGGAGAATAAAATTGCTGTTCCTAAAAGTTTAACACAACTCTATCATGCTTGCTATGAACTAGAGATAATAAAACACTCTGCTCATGAGAATTCTGCATGATGTCAATATTATTTCAATTTTATAACACTTAGAATTGAGGATAAAAGAGAATGTGCAGTTTTCATCAAGTCACTCAGCTAATAAGTGGCAAGTATTTGAACTTAGGTTCTCTGATACCTAGTTCACTGCTTCTGCCAGATTTCCTAGCATTCAGCCCAGACATATTACTGGACGCAATTATTGAGGCCGACAGAGTGTGAACTTGTAGAGAGAACTTACAATCAATAGAGAAATTCAATTCTCTTTATGGTGATCATATTGTTGAGGTCAGCAATAAAGCCAAACAACAAATTTCACTTGTATAGAGTGTGGAGGGGTGATTTGCTAACTTTATTCTTTTTTTCTAAGGTAGAACTCTTATCATTAAAAGAAAAATCCTCTGAAAGAAACTAAGAAGTATGTGGATATATCAAACAAAAAACCAAAATCTATATTCTTTTTAAATTGATATATTAATTGAAAAATGTAAGATTCAGATGACATTAATAGACCTACAAAAGTTAATAGAATATTAAATAGACATACCTATGATAATGCCAAATCCAGGAAAGTATGAGATAATAAACGTGACTGAATTCATTTAACTGTTTTAGAGTGAACTCTGACATCCAGTGGTCTCCCCGAATACCACACTTTCATTGGAAAATAAAGATTTTTTGCATTTGATTGTTATGCTTGGGTTGCTAAGTCATACATGGTATTAGAAAATACTTCATGGAATCTGGTCACAGTAGTCAGTAATCATAGAGATTAATGGGTTAAATCTTTATTCTAGCAGTCAGATTATATTGATAATTGTGATTTTCGTTTATCTAGGCAATTATTAGTAAGATCCTTTTTTTTTCGACAGTATCCAGAAAGTCTATGCCACGGGGATGCTTCAGGGATAAAATTGTCACGCAGTGAAAGACTTTACGACATCAGCTACTAAACTCAGTGTTCACTCGGTTCACTTTGTGGTGAAACAGTAGCATAAATGATTCCAGGGAGGTTTCATCACCGACATTCAGGATCCTTAACTAGAAGAGATGGTGCGATTTAGCTCTGGTGTTGTTAATAAGGCATAAATGATGAGAAGGGCCTTGTAAACAAAGGCACAGGTGTTGCATACAGATCCGCGCGAAAGGCTAAGACTGCAGCACCCTCAGTCTTATATAATTAAAAAGAAACCCCAGATGCCTTTCTATAGCCCCAGGTGATATCAAGCTCTGCAGAAAAAGTACACTCTACATTTACTCAAAAATTTTTGTCTCGTCATTTTACACCAGTCACAAGATATAGCAAACACTCATTCTAACTTTCCTTGAAGATAGTGTTTAGTTACAATAAATATTATTTTCGACCTGTTCAATATTCTTCTTTGATATGATCTTATAATTCTTTCATAAAATTACATATCAGAAACACTTTTGTATCAAAATGATTGGATAATGTTATAAGTATTTTGGGGGGACTATTGTGAGATATGCATACCTACTTTTGAAATCTGCTAATTATACATATGATTTCACTTAACACAGAAATCATCACAGTGAATGAGTTTAGTTCTAGATGTACTTCACTTTATTTACCTGGGGCATGCTGTCATGAAAGCCCCAGGGGAAAAGTAAGCAAGTTGATTAAAACAAATTGTGGCAGACAGTGACATCTTGTGGATGAAGTGATCATGAATTTAAAGTTTTCTAAAAAGGCACATGCAGGCAAACTTTACCATATACATGTATCAGGTAAATGACAGTTTACTTTAAAGTTGGTCATTTGGGATTCAGAATAATGTATGTGCCTAGAAATAACGTATGTGAAAGCTGAGTTCCAAAAGCTCATAAAAGCCTGTCTAATTTGTAAAGAGATTATGAAATATGGTTTATATTCAAAAAGCTTAGTTATAGAGTCTTAGAACTGAATGGCATTTTACAAAACTATTTCAACCCAACTATGCTACAGATGAGAAAAGTGAGATGCCCCGAGAGATTAAGTGGCTTCACGACAGTCTCAGGGCTACATAATAATCATTCGAGACTAGAATATATATCTCAGAGTCATAACCCAGATGCTTCAGTTACATTCTACTGTCTAATGAGTAGTACGTCGTGGAGTATCTTGTACTACATAAAGTCTAAACTCCACAATGCTTCTTTGAGGAAATGAAATCAAATCTCAAAAGTACAATGCTAAGAATATATCTCCTTATCTGCTGTGGCATTACATCCTGGGTAGAGAGATAAAAGATCTCTTACTACTTTTACTAAGGCTGAGAAAAGACTTCCATTTCTAAATCGCTGGTAGTGACTCCCACAGAAGGTGACTCAGGCTGAGTGGAGATTGGAGAAATTGAAAAAAATGGGACAGCAGATCCATGAATTTTCCCTTAGTTAGGAGATGGTTCATCAAGGCTTCATGTATTGAATAGAGACACCACACAGATTATTTTTGCTGCCTGCTCATTCATTCTTCAAAGACATCCATCTCTCCACCCCATCAGTAAAAACAAAACAAAACAAAACAAAACAAAAAGAAAATCTGAAAGAACTGATGCATTGATTATTGATTTCTCCATTAGGACACTTGGGAATGTTTTAAACAGTTGCAAAGTTTCTCTGGCTGGTCCATTGAGAAAGTACTCACACTCTAACAAGCACTTGAGTGCCAAATGGATGGTATCCTAATAAATCTCGTTTCCCCAAATCTCTGTTGTATTTCCACAACCTGCTTTATTCTGACTTTGGACTCCATCAATCTAGAATAATTGCTTTCACCAAAGTCTTCAATGTCCTCCCAGGTGTGAAATTCAGTGATTAGATCCCTTTGCAGTTTTCTCCTGTCTTCCTCTTAATGATGCTCTTCAAAGAATGTCTTTTAATTTTCTGTCTTAAAGTTCTCCTGGAGTCATGCCCTACCTCTCCTAGGGCAGTCCACATATGGTGAGTGAGTAGAGGATGGGAGATGGATACAGTCCCAGAAATCTTAGCCATTTTCAACTGTTGTGTGACAACTCTAATGGGCACTACTCTTTCCAGAGCTCTCCATTGGATTAGCCAAAAGTTTTTTGTGTCTAGATCTTGGTTTGATTTCTCCCTTTGCTCAGTCCTGCTTCCTGTCCCTGCTTTTCACAAATGTTAATCTCTAACAAATATTTTGTTGATTATTTCAATTCGCAGTTAAGACTGAAGAAAAATCACAGGAAAACCATTAAAACCAGATTTAAATTGGGCCATTAGAGGTCTGCCTAGGTACCTAATCCTGTATACCTGTACCAACTCAACTCAGCTCTGCAGATTGAGATTTTTCATGTGATCTGAATTCAATATTTTTCCCACGTAGAAGGAAGTGAAGACAAAATGTCATTCAGGTGGTTCAATTTCCTGTTACTACTACTACTTACCAGGGCTACTCTTTACACCTTTAGTCTTTACACCTAGTTTTAACCACTGAGCAACTGCTTTTCCTTCTATAGTAATCTTCTTATCTTTATAAAACAAGAGCAATATTTAAGCCCCTAATTTGTTTTTATTTTACTAATTCCTGCCTTGATGTATCTTGACACCCTAATTCCTGTCCCACCGTTGTCCTGCATTTTTCACGTTGCTATTCCTTGAGACAGAGTTCCTATTGCGGAACTCGAGCATGGCAGTCGGAGATCTACAAATCCGGCACCAGGCATTCCCATAACTGACTCTGGCTAATTCAGTATTGGTTATTTTCAACTCCGATTCCCCCTTGCCCTGATGCCCTCACTCCCTGCTGGACTAGCCGGCACTAAAGATATCCATTATGTGAGCCTGACTTAAGTCCTCAGGTGGCATGAAGCTAGATTTGCTTCCACGTGGGGGCAGCCCTTATCAGACCTCCCCATATACTCCCTAAATCTGGCACAAGCTCTCCTTTCACTCTTATTCTTCTTTTCACTCCATTAAAAGAATATCTTTTTCTCTTCTAATACACTCTTGGTGATCACATTACAGTAAATTTCTTTTAAAGGTTTTTTTGTCCTGTTTTGCTTTTAAAGGACATTTACATAGAGCAGCAGAGACCTCTACTGGCTGTTCAGGTAGTTTCATAAAATGCTCACGTAATATCACATGTTGACTTTCTTTACTTTCTTCTCTTCAGTTGGCAAGTGGTATTTAGTGTGATCAAGGCCATAGTAAACGCAAGATTTATGTAATGTCTTAGAGGAAAAAGGCATTTTAGGGATTTTACCCTGAGTGCCAAGATTCACAAGTGAATATTCACTGCAAAAACAAAAGGAAACTGAAGAGTCTATAGTAGGCAAACTAAAGGCTGAGTAATCCGAGTCTGCTTTCTACTTTTAATAGTTCATTTCTGTCTAATTTTTAAAAAGCATCCTTATGGGTGCCTGGGATTAGCAAATATCTGTTTCTGAACCTTAATCTACTGCTAACATTTTTTTTTGTATTTGGCTTATCTACATATAATTTACTTAAAATGTGGAGCCCTATTTTGTTACTACCTGACTAATGACAAAATAGCATTCTGAGCAGAAACTCCATTACCACACATGACTAAAGTTTGTTATATAATGAAATATCATTCATGATGACATGTGATAGGAAAAACACTTGTTTTTTAGGGCCCATCATTACCACCACAGAGGTTGCCATTAGTGTGAGTCAAACAGCTATTTTTATCAAGTGGCAGTAGGCATACTGGGGAAGGAGTGGGCTTGGGCATCTATCCTAGCTCCACCTATTACCTACTGTAGGATGTGATTACTTAATTTTAGTGTCCTCTTTTATAGAGTAGGAAACATGAATATAAAATGATACAAGGTACATGGGGCATGGAAATAAAAGGTGTACTTATTCATGGCCAATAAAATATTAAAAAGGCTATATTCAAATTTTTATCATATATCAGCTGGCTTTAATATTAGATAAGGAAGTATATATGTCACTTTTGATTTGGCCAGGACATTATTTATTTACCTGAACAATAGTTACAATTTCAAATAAAAAGAAAGAGAAGGTTCACCTTTCATTGTTGCTCATGGCAAGAGGTTAAGCTAGTTCTATGATGTATTCAAATTTATAAATCACGATGACTGCTAAAATAAATTCTAAAAATCTGAGGACAGCTGACAAGGAAAGGAGAAGTGACTAAAAAGCTATAATACTCAATAATGACAAATATCAGTGTAGCTTTTCTGAGAAGTCTACCTCTCAGAGATTGCAAAACAATTCACATGATACTTTGTTTCAAAAAGAAATGGCACCAGAAATCTCATTAAAGTATTTTTTCATTAATATTTTACATATCAATAATAATGCCCATTTCCACATAACTCCATAATCTTGAAAGTTCTCTCACATGACATACTGTATTCTATTCATGTAACAAGTCTGTGAGTTTAGCAACATAAAATTATTATCCGCACAACACAGTAAAAGGGCTGAGACTAGCACAGGAGTTTATTTACTTCTGTTCTGGCCTCTTTCTGCTGTGCCACAATGCTTCCTTCAATAAGTGAACGCTTATGTGTTGGTACCAGATAGGGGACCACGGTCCCTACAAACAGTTCTCCAGCCAATGTTGGGTGGGGCTAGGCGGTCTATGGAAACTGCTTCATTGGCCACTCAGCAACACGCAGTGACTGTCTTGGTTAAATCAACTCTGTTATCATAGTAAACAGCTCTGGTGGAGTAAATGGGAAGGTGCGGAACTGCCAACAGGAGGTTAAAACTAGGGATAATTTTGTTTTTATATTGACCAGAAACATACTTGTTTTGACATCTTCCTGATTCTGTCAGAATGAGGATTTGCCACTGAACTTGGGATTGACCAGCCGTGGGATGATTTTCAGTGCCTGTATTCCCATCGGTAGATTATTTCTTGGTGTGCCAATATTTATTCTGTTGCTGGAGAAATTTCTTGTAGCTGGTTGTCTCCGTTTGATGCTTATCAGGAGGATTTGGGCCAGCCGTGTACTGCAAGCCTCAGGAGAGAAACTTGTATCTTTCTGCTCTTAGACAAGCCATCACAGGCTGTTTCCAGAGCCGCTCATGCCATTGGTTTCTCTTCTTAACACTGTCTCATTTATGGCAGTTGAGATATGACCGGCAAGGGAAACTCAAAAGATTATCTGAAGACATCGATGTTCTCTAATATCGAGGTATTTACTGTTTAAACCTCAAAATCTGGTGGAAAGTGAGTGAACTGTCATGTCTCTGACATGTGTAACCCCTTTAAGGTGAATGTGAACATACTGAAAAAAAGTCTATACGAATTTCCCAATCAGTTACAATTCTTGGGAAAATTAGAACAGAATACAGTAAAGACCTCGGATTGGTGGATCTTCAGGTATTAATACACGGAGCCAGGACTCGAAATGATGAAACTGATTTCTTTTCATTGATACTGTAGGTGGGAACGACATCTCTCTCGGTTCCCAGCGTTACTTGGTCATATAGAGAATATTAAACTACTAGCATTAGCATGATGTATTGGCAATAGACTTAGAGTCCAAACATGTTTGGATCTAGTTGGGTCTCTACTATTTATAATATTAAATGCTCAACCTCTGAGCCTTAGTTTAAGCATATGTAATTTGAAATGGAGTGCTGTTTTTATAAGCCAAGGTACTTGCCCTCAAAGATCCCACTTTATATTTAAGAACAAAAGACTAAACCATTGTGCATAGTTTAAAGTTCCCATTGTTGATAAGAGGGCATGATGAAAGATGTAAATTTAAAAGCAATCCTCATATAAAAGTTAATGGCATGAGATTAAATCACATTATCTTTCAGAAACATCTTCATTCATCCAATAAATACTGGATAAGCACTTACTCAGCCAGGCATTGGACTGGACTATGAGATACTGTCAGGAAATAGAGCAAATTCCTAAATTCATGGAGCTTAAAGTGTACAGGGTGAAAGAGAAAGCAACTGAAGAGAGAACTCTGTTCAGTCACTGTCAAACCAAGATTCCTCTGCTTAGAAGTAGTGTCTTCCTTTTTCAGTGGTTCTCAATCTTGACTGTACATTAGACTCACAAGAGAAACTTTTAAATGTTCAAAGGCTTAGGCAGTATCCCCAGAGCAGCCTGAAACCAGGAGGATGGAACCCATGCCCCGTATTTTTTAAATCACTCTAGGTTATTCCACAGTGCAGCTAAGGTTGAGAACCAATGATCTGTAACATGGCACAGTGTCTGCCGGATAGTAGGCACTTAGTCACAAGAAAATTACTATTGAATGTATTAAAATAGATAACTTTCCCAGATATTCCTACCAAAAGGCAGTTACAACTGGTTTGTTGTAAAATTCGCTCAATTTTTACAAAGTTAAAAAGTAAACCTCTCACATAAATGACAGTTAAAATGGGAAATTATAATTCATTTCAATTTTGAAATAATGCTAATAACAAAATTGAAACACAAAGACAGATACACATACACATAGACTCACATATAAAACCTTGGTCTCTTATTCTCCAATCAAGTGTTGCTGGTTTTATGTATATATAAAAAACACACACACACACTTTTATATGGCAAATGAAGGCACAACATCACAACATTCTTAAAGCTCAGGGGGAAAAAAGGTTATATGGGGAAGTTTTTATTTGTCATCCTGTCCAAATGTCCATGTCCTGGATGGAAATCATCAAGAAAAGGCTAATTATTAAATGTTCTATTCATTGGATCATTAATTAAAGTGGTATGTTAAATTCCCCCTTGAACTTCACCTTTGACTTTCATGTAGTGATATTAGGTTGGATTAGACACAGTTTTGGTCAGCTACTATCTGCTTAACTTCAGGTGAATATCCCTGGAAAAGTGAACCACATGGATGTGTTAGCCTCTGAACAATTTGTCACGGATGAATAACCCGCAAAATCATTAACAATCCCAGCATTCATATTTTAAAATACAGAATATTTAATAATGGTATTTTGAGTCTTTAATATTCAAAACTTGTTAAATTGAAGCCATCTATTTGAGGAAACTCTGTGCACGTTAGCTAAAAGAATGTGCACATCAAAACATAATAGGTTAGTTACATCAAGGTAAAAGATCAGGATTAGGAAAAGGAAGTTTTTATTATATTAATAAAAAGGACACAGAATATGTACCACTTATTTGGAATAACATGGTCAATTTTCTTTTATTTCTTCTGTGACAATAGAGAAGAAGAGAGGAATATATTCTCATGCCTTTAAAAATATATGTCTTTTGATTTAATTTAGAAGCAATCTTGGAGAAGGCATTAAAAACTTAACCCAAAATCTCTTAGTGGCATTCTTTTGGGGTTAAAATTAATATGATATTTGGCATGATACTTTGAACATAATTGTCTAGTACATATTTATTGAATGTGCACCATTTTCTGAAATTACCATGATTTTGGCCTTAAGAATTTAAATTGGTTAATGACTTTTCAATAATCATAAGGATATGAATTATGTTCCTGCTAATTTTCCTACTTCCTCAAAAGCTAGTAAATTTTAGAAATGGTACTAGGTTTTAATATTACCTAATTAAAATAATCACAGATATCATAGTATTTCAGGAGTTAGTTTATTAGAGGAGGAGGAATATTATATTGCATGGACATGACCATTCCTGCTTTTTTTAAAGTTACTCCTCCCCAGAGCCTAAACCTCCTGGTGTTTCATTTTCTTCATCTGGAAGATGGACCTGATAGCATTTATTTTAAATAACTTATAAAGATATAATTTAATGAATTTTTTTTTGACATTCACATTCTATAATCACTGCTTTCTCACTAACAGTTTTTTTTAGATGATAGATTGTAGGACAAGTTTTATCCTAATAGAAAGTATGAGAAGTGGGGTTGATTAAACACATAAATATATTGAGGCTAATGGAAGTCAGATTTCTTACTGTCAATAGAAGGGGCTGTAAATATGGAAAGGAGGAAAATTAGAATAAATCCTGTGAGACTGTACGGGAATTGAAAAATAATGTGATCTCATACTTTTTACTATATATGAATAGATAGGGAAATAAATATAGGTTTAAACATGTGATCTATATATCTATATATAATACACATTCACACACATATCTCCCCCATACATGTATTTAGAGAATGTGGGAAAAGATGTAGTAACACATTAGCTATTAGTATGTTAGAGGGATAAGAAGTATGTCTTTTCCACACTCAAATTTTGAGCCACCTTTGAGAAACAAGGATGTTTGACCCTAAGACTTGCCAGCCCCTCACTGCTGGGTAGCAAGGGAGCATCGCCCGGGCTCCGTCAGAGACGGCAATGCCCAAGAGAAAAGGAAAAAGGGGATGAGTTAGATACGCCCAGCTCCTAGTCCCCAACTCACTAATCAGATACATCATTTCTTCCCAGGAGAGGCCTTAGAAAGCCAGGGCTGTTAACCTGACAGATGACCTACCACAGTATAAACACAGGAAGAGGAAAGGAGTTGAGTATGTGGAAAGTGTAAAGGCTTCTCTGAAAATGGTAAAGCAGTTCTCTTTTCTGGTGCTGGGGAAAAACTGAAGGTGGTTAGGATGATATTGACTCATTTTTAAGGCAGCAGTGAGAGAAATGCAATCGATGGCATGGGGTTTCTGTCACAGCCCAACAATGTGCTTGGAATCTTGAGTCCCTGACACATAAATTATAGAAGTTTCAGAGACCCTTAATGTAACAAAAAAAATTCAGCATAATCAGAGAGGGAAAAATAGCAGACACTTAAAGGGAGGGACAATCCAACATATTTAGCAGTTCATCTTTTAAATACTTTAACATAAATATTTTGTTTTGGCTAAAATTTGCTATAAAATTCTTATTTAAAATTTATGCAATTAAAGTACTCATTCTATAATTTTAAGAGGAGCATTGATAGATTGATACTTCAAGGACTATCTGGTCAGTCATCTCCTTCCAATATCTGAAGCAGCACCACAATCCTAGCAGCAGTTACATGAATTTAAAGCAAACCACCTAGTAATGATGTAAACATTTCAACAAAGCTCACCTTTCAAACAATAAAAATGTACTAATTGAAGTAAAAATATATTCACTGTGAGTTTATGGATTAATACGTATAAGACAGTAAATAAGGGATTTGGATAACAAACGAAAAGAAAACTAAATGAAAACTTCACATAAGCTTAATATTTCCTTCCATTTAATGTTGATAACAGGTTAAAAATCTTATTTGAAACTTAAAAAAAAAACTTCTTGGGTCAATTTTTTTTTTCTCTAATATTCTTTCTGTCACTTTTGGCAGAGTCGACTGTATGTAACCAAGAGCATATTCGTGATTGAAAATGTCTCTGGCTTCTTTTAGAGTCCAACTAAAAGAATTTGCATGTGAATCATTCAGGGGTACTAGTGCAATCCTGCAGATCTTTTTATAACTATATCTTTCCTTGACTTCTGCGGAATAAAGAAAGTCAGAAAATCATATTCCAAGGAAATCAATGAATTATTTTTCAAGCAACCATTCACCATTGAAAAGATCTTCTTTTTAGTGCAAACTTAATAATCATCCTTTCTGATTCCCTTTCTTGCTTTCTCTGTGAGTCTAGGTATTTCAATTGTCAGGCATAGCTGAGGTTAGGAGAGAGAGAAAGAAACTACTAGCAATAATTCTTGGTTCCCTCAAATGCTGCCAACTTTTTTGTTAAAATCTACAATACACTTTATCAAAAAAAAGCAGTTTTGGATTTTCCCTTTACATTTATATAAATGAGTTACAATAATTCTTTACTGAGAATAGACATTCCCTCCTATTCTGCACCATGGGTGCCTCTATAAGTTCAATGTGTGTTATTTACTCTAAAATCAGTATGTATATTTTATTTTATGAAACATAGATTATATTAGTACTCTCCCTTAGAAAATATTGTTCTTGGGTATCTAAATCTAACTAAAACTGATTCTTTTAAAATGCTACTTGTTCCATGAGTCATATTGTGAAAACTGGCACATTAGATAACTACTGCTCTTTAATTTACTAATTAAACAAGGGAAGTATTTTGTGTTCAGTCATTCTTTCCAGGGCTTTATTACTCCCAAATCTTTACATATTGCATTCTTCACTTAAATGTACTGTCTCTTTACTGAAAAAAAAATGTGCAGACTGTTTAAACTCTTGCATCTTTCTGCAATAATAAGAAGCAATAAATAAACTTGGAGCTGGTGCAGCACATTCTCTTGGTCTGGACCCCACTCAACCTGTCAACCTTCCGAGTTACTTAATGCACGGATGGGTCAGAACCATATTCTATTTGTGGTATATTCTTCCTTCAAAATATACAGAGACTCACAAAGTGTTGTGTATTTTTCCTGTGGCAGGAGATGTGAGTAGTTATTACTTGTCCCTCACTTCAGAGGTGACACCCTGGCACACACCAAACAATTGGACCCTTAAGAACTTCATTAACTGACAGGTCTCCTCATGCTACGCACCTGCTACACAGGGCTCCTTGGGTACTCAACAACCACTCACTAAGTCCAATTTGCACGATGTTATGGGCAGAGTAGACCAATGTAATATTCTTTGGAATGTCAAGAGGCTCAAGGTTGCCAGTGCCACATCATGACAGAGAGCATGAGAGTTAAAATGATCTGGAGGGAAGAGAGTTAATGAATGTTACTCTGTAAAGTACAATTTTTGATCTTTCCTGCAGGTGGGAATAAAGAACTCATTCACCAGATCAGTAGCATATGAAGTGCTATAGGCTGTATTGATTAACAATAGTAATGAGCTGCAATGAGGGCAACCTCCTGGATTATTTGTCAGTATCTACCATCATTTGCCACATTCCATTTTTTTAAAGGTCTAGATAAGTATATGGAATGGGGATATTGGGAGGCTCATCACCCGAGCTTCTATCCACTCTTGTGTGGTAGTGATGCTCTCTGGCTCCTATCACTAAGTCTTCTGAGATATAATATTGCTTTTGATTTACCATTTTGACTGGGGTAGGTGGGGGGCTTTATATGGGCTTCCATTTGGCCTTATTAAAATAATGATTCTTACTCTATAGGTCACAGAACCACCACATGGGTTCTTCCAGGGGCTAAGTATGTCTGTCCAATTATACATTTGGATCAGGAGAAAATAGCCACAGGTGGGTCTGCGGATCTTGTAGATCCATTTTGTGATAGACTTTGGTTCAAACTCTGTTTATTGCCTCCATGAACCTATTCCACCCTTACCAGAAGATATTTTTGATCCCTTGCTTTCAATACAGCTCAGATCCCAAATTGAATATTCCTCAAAAATCTGATTATCCCCACATCTTCCCATTGCCTGGTTATGCTGCAAATGACTCAGACCCTATTAGTGAAAGATCAGAGGACTATTTAACAAAGATATTTGCAATGACCTTCATCATAGTAACTGGACTTCTTTTTAATTAATGGGCTCCAGATCTGTGAATGGAATTAGATGTGGACACTGATGGAAAATGGCACTCTTCCATTGTGGCAGCTGACATAAGCTTTCTCCTCCCCAGTTCTTGATTTTCTAAATACACAGAATAAGCAACACTCTAACCTATCAGCTATTTGTCTTATGCCTAAGAACACGGTGATGTATCAGCTATCAGCACAGATGATCATGGGTCAAGAGACCCTGGCCAATCATGTCTCACAGCTCACCATGGTATTTACAGCTACTTTGTCTCTGACAATCTTTTGTTGTTATCTGGTCTCTGCCATGCTGGTATCCTACCACCCTCATTGAGATCATAGAGCCCTGTTCCATGCAGCATTTTCCACTATCAATTTCAGCCACAGAGGTTAGCCATCTCTCAGAGGTGGTTAAGGGAATGTCCTCTGGATCCTTCCAGGAAATATAGACATGTGGCGTGTTCAAATGTCAAGTTGATAAGCCATTCTAATATATCCAGTTCCCTGAACCCTCAGAACCCTTCCTTAGTACTGTGCTCAGGAAGTTCTGGCATTTTCACCTTATTTATTTTAGGTCATCACTGTGTTCAAGATTGAAGAAACCATTATTGAATAACCAGCTTTGAACTATCTCAGCTGTTCTTGTCAGAACACCAAATCTCAACTCATACATGAACATATATGAACTCCCATATGAATGATGTAGGCCAGTGTATGAAGTAGAATTGAAGCGAAAGTACACATGCTAAGACTTCATGGAAGAGTGCAATCCCAGAGTAGGAGTGAGGGGAGGAGAGTAAATATATGGGCATATGTTACTGAGCTAGCCGCAGCTTGTGATAAGCCAGTTGCTTGAAGTTGCAGGACGTCTTCAGAAAGGCCACATAGAACTACTACATCTCAGAATGTCCTGTCTTGGGGTGGTGGGAAGTAGAGGGGAGTTATCTCCAAGACTCTATTTCCTATTGTTCAAATTTTGCACTGTAAGATTTTAACTTCCCTGTATGTTTGCCTTGAACAGGTATGGTTACTGGGCAGGTGTCAAAGTAAGAGGAGAGAGACACATGGCATGGTGTGAGACAAGGCTCCTCAAGGCTGTCTATGAATGACATGGGCCCCTTGCTGCCTTGGTCCAGAGTGGTGGCGGCAACAGCCATTGACCTAATCCCACAATCGTGGGAACAACATAACTATTTTAAAGGTAATTTTGACCAGAAAAAAAAAGTGTATACATCTGCAGTGACACATAAAACAAATCCAATAACATATCTAACCCTACTTATTTTTATCTATGATATTAATGACCTTTGTCTATATTTTAGTTATGTATTTGTTTACTTTCTGCATTCCTCAATACTCTAGAAAAAGGGCATGGACTTTATCAAGTTTTCCCCCTGTGGTGTCTACAGCATCTAGAACAGGCATGATATTCAGTAGGAATTAAGTACAATTGTATTAAGAACAACATCAGTCTTTAAATTGCTGAAGAAAAGTATTTCTCACCACAGATTTAGTAACTAGCCAAACTGTTGTTCCAGAAAAGGGACATGGTGAAAGCATTCCAAACATAAAACAAAATTCAGTTTATGATCAACAGGACTTCATTAAAAGAATTTCAAAAGAACATTCAGCAAGTCAGAAAATGATTCCATAATGAGAGTCTGATATGGTAGTTGGAATGGCAGAAAAGGACAATAGTAATCATGTAAGTAAATTAAAATAAATATTGATTAAATGGTGTATTAAAAATATTATCTAATCTGATGTGAACAGATATTTATAGATAGACAAAAAGTAGAACCAAAATATTTTTTTAAAAATAATATATAACTTAGAAAAAAATCAATTGGCTTTAAAAAGTTTTAATGCCCTGGAATTTTCTGGAAAATTATAGAGATAATGAGAGATATATTTTAGAGAAATATACATGCTAAAATTTAAGAGTAAATTCAAATATAAAGTATGTAACATTTATAACTCCAAACCAGGGGAGAGAAAATGTAGGCTGAAAAAAAATCCAATCTGTGAGAAGACAAAAGAGAAAAATTAGAAAGCCTGGGAAAACAAGACAAAGAGGGAAAAGGAAGATGTAAGATAAACATGCAAGTAGTTTTGATACATGTAAATAGCATAAACTGGCTAATTACAAGTAATAGATCTTTAAGTTGGATTTAAAAATTCAACCGCAATTGAATATTATTTAGTAATAAAAAGGAATGACGGAGCTAATAGGAACTAGACTTCATTGTCGGGTGATAAAAATGTTCTAAAATTAGATTATGGTGATGGTTGCACAACTCTTTAAATATACTAAAATCATTGAACTGTACACTTTTAAATGAGTAAACTTTATGGAATGTAAATTATATATCAATAGAAGATATTAAAAATTCAACTAAATGCTATTTTTAAGACACTGCCAAACTAAAGAAACATACTAAGTAAAAGAAGGCCTTCCTCAAAATAGACTTTGAATCAAAAGAATTGTTAGAGCTGAAGAGTATCACTAAACTTTTAAAAAATGATTCCTTCTCCAGGGATAGATAACTATTCTAAATATATATACACCTATTAACAGAGCCTCCAAATAAATACCACAAAAAATTTGACAGAAATGCAAAGAGGAATTAACAAACTCACCTGCAAGTGGGAAATTTTAACAAAATATCTCAGTAATAGATGAGATGACAATAATCAGTTATCACGTATGACATTTTAAACACCAAAATTATGAAGCTTAAACCAAGCAAGAAAGCAATGAATGTGAATATACAAGGGTGTGTGTGCGTGTACATATACAATATATAAGATCATAGCCATATAATATATATGTACATACATATGTATACATACCCTACATTTAATACATATGAGATATATGTGTGTATGTGTAGATATACTATAATACATCTTAGCAACATCATGAGTAATAATTGGGAGAAATTGAAAATACTCTAAAATACTCTACTATACATGGAGGGGCATAGTGTTGAGTTGATTTAGATTAGCTAAAATATTTATGTATATCTGTATCTATAACTATTTATAACTCTATAATTAATCTATGTGCTGACTAATACACACACATATATTAACTTCTCTGTGAGCTGGGAGGGGCTAGATGCAATGATACCCTGTAACAATAAGCACACCTAACACCCAGGTCTTGGTTTCTAATAATAATAATAAAACTGGATTATAGTGATGTTGCCACAATTCTATAAGTTTACTAAAAATTATTGATTGTACACTTACAATGACTGAAGTTTATGGTGTGTACATTTTATTCAATAAAGTATATTAAAAACCTTATATATTCTTCTTAATAGTGTTCTAAAAATTTATGGCCTGGCTAAGATTGGATTTTTAATTAGGAAGAGTGAACATCAGCATAAAACAATAACAAGTAATTCCAGAAAGCTTGGTCTAGGGGAATTAAGGTTTAATCAAAAGTACAGTTTAAGATCAACATTAATGGAGAATTCAGAACCCAGAAGAAATACAGAAACTTGTAGTAATAACTGCAGGAAAAGATCACAGCTGACAAAACTCATGTGAGCTTGTTATATGTTTAAACCTCTGTTATGATGGATTGGGGGTGCGGGCAAGATGAAAGGGGGGGTCTGGAGTTGAAGAACCACTCGCTTGGCTGGAAGGCCAACCCTCAAGGAACAAGATTATGCACATTGATGCTCAAGTAGCACCACGGCCTGTGAGAATATGTCAAAAACAAGTTCCTGACCAGAATTTGGGACATAAGGAGACCAGCCCAGAACCAGATTGCATGTCAAGAATACAGTTCTGAAAGTAGAATCTTGGAAAACTGGGTACATTGTGGAAGCCAAGGCAGATTAAGAACAGAAAAATTCTTGGGAAAGGACGTGTGTGTGTGTTTGTGTGTGTGTGTGTCTCAGGGAGAGAGTAGAATGTCTATTTCAGAAAGGTGTAATAGAGCCCATGAGTAAAAATTAATATAACAGATGAGTTATATCCAATCTAAACTAATGATGATTCTATTATCCTATTCTTTTTTCAGTGAAAGAAGAGATCTTTTTTTCATTAAAAACAAAGCTTTATACTAAAGACACGTTTTTCTTTCCATAATCATAGACTGCTTGTTTGACATGATACATATTCAGACAGCAGTCAGCTTCACCATTTCTTTTTCGATCAGAATCTCTTCTTGAATATAATCAAGAGAATGAAAATAATATTACTGGAGTGTTCAGATATACCTCGTTCCCTTCATTCCAACAGAGACGTCTGACAAGTAAGAGAGAAATCCTCCTATTAAGAACCAAAAAGATGCTTGGCATGTTATGGGGTAGCAGCTATATGTGCTTATTATGCAGCATTTCACAAAGATAATAACCTGATAGTTTTCTAATATCACGAAAGTTCCCATGGATTTCCTTATTTCTCTATATTCCTCAGGCAATAGAGCAACTAAAGAATCTTTTTCTTTATCTTTCTTTCTTTCTTTCTTTCTTTCTTTCTTTCTTTCTTTCTTTCTTTCTTTCTTTCTTCTTTCTTTCTTTCTTTCTTCCTTCTTTCTTTCTCTCTCTCTCTTTCTTTCTTTCTTTCTTTCTTTCTTTCCTTCTTTCTTCTCTCTCTCTCTCTCTCTCTCTCTCTTTCTTTCTTTCTTTCTGGCTCATAACCCAGCTCAGAAAACTCATGGTGTAAAAGCAACCAGTTACTTTGAAGATTCTGTAAATCAAGTCCCTTTGTACTTCAGGAAATATATGATTTCAAGTGGCTTAGAGAGCAAGCTAAAATACAAAGAGATATAACACTGCCTCTTCCTGGGAAGCTTGATGGGAGCACCCTGTTTCCTGCTGTGAACCACACAGATCTGGAAGCATAGACCCAGAGAGAGTGTGGCTTCACAAAGAGAGGTACCAAGCAGCAGTATTTCTTTTATTTTATTATGTTGTCCCAGGTTCCGAGTGCATGGTTTAAAAGAATAGACACAGAGTAGTCCTTCTCTGGTACGGTGAGGAAAAGTACCTAATATTCAATGAGCATAGTTTTCAGAGGATCTTAGAGAAGTGGACATTTATGTTTACAGTGTTATCACAATCGATGATAAAGTAAATATAATAACTCAATGTTAGAGGTGCATTGATAGTGTTGGCCCTTTGGTGATACATCGATCTCCCTTGCTTGGTGGGAGACTGACTAGTATGCTGCTGTCACATGTAAATAAGTTATGTATTCTTCACAGTGTTTTAATGTTTGTTCTTCCCTAGTGTGTTTCTGATTACACATAGTGTGGGAAGTGGTTAGCTAGAGTAACAATTCATTTACTCTATCTTAATTTCTCTATTTTTAATGTGAGAACTTTATCTGACTCCTTTGAAATTATACAGAATTTTTTCAAATAATATTATCTTATCAAATTAAAGTAATGGACCTCTGTCCTTTGTAATACTATGTATCAAATGTAACAACTGCGCTAATGCTTTGGATGAACCACATAAGGACAAATGCACGATGCAAGTGGGAAAAAATAAAACTTTCTGCTGTATATGAAGAAGCTGGTGTCATAAAATTACTTTTGGGGCCCAAATAATCTTCCAACACTGCTTTTATTATGTTCCATGGTATCTT
This sequence comes from Propithecus coquereli, assembly GCF_000956105.1. Taxonomy (NCBI): domain Eukaryota; kingdom Metazoa; phylum Chordata; class Mammalia; order Primates; family Indriidae; genus Propithecus; species Propithecus coquereli. The sequence goes on from NW_012142412.1 coordinate 1,293,313, forward strand.
TCTTTCTAGCAACCTTGAAAACATCAATAAACCTTGAAAATAATTGGAAACGATTTTTAAGTCTTTCTTCTTTCTAATGAGCAAGAAATAACAAAATAATCAAACCTCAGATTCTACTTTCTTTTTCTTATTATCTTATTATTATAAAACCCCATTTCTTGTATTGTTTGCTAAATTACTACATAGGGATTCCTCCTCGTGATTGTTGTTTCCTTGGTGTGAAAGCTTAGGACTAAATCAATGAAATAAATGATTTTACATGCTTGTTGGGTATTTCAGTGGAGTTGAAGGGGAGGATGGTAAAACTCTTAAGAACTAATATATATTGAATATGGGGAATTGGATTATTGTTTCCCTAAGGGAAGAAAAAGGTGAGTTCAAAAGCTAAATCTTAAAGTTAATGAGAAATACATAATTTACAAGCTCCTCGATAAGACTTTCATAGATTTAGGTGTGAGCTTGTCTTGAACAATAACTAATCATTAAGCTCAGAGAAAATTTTGCATACTTACCACCATTTTTAAGAATTTATGTAAGAGATAAATTTTAAGTGAACTGTGGAGAAAGATGTCAGAATTAATAAGCATATTTTTATAATGAAGTATTGACCAAAAATTGAATTGTAAAGACTTCTTTGTATTTATTATTAAATGTTTTGAAGGACAGATAAAAGTGAAGGTAAATGGAGAAATATTTAGCTATGCATTTGTCAGCTAGATCTTCGAGAATTTGTTTCTCAAGTTCTAGATTAGGCAACTAGAGAGGAAGAGGCTGAGGTTTCTCAAGGATGGGTCATGACGCGCACCTTACTCAGGATAGACCACATAGCACCAGGCTCATGAGAATCATAGCACAGAGTTATCCACACTTAAACCACTTTCCAGATGAATATAAATCTGAATACATTCCTCAAGATTGGCTTGAAACTTCCTCTGCATGGCTGGTAAATTTGAATTAAAGAAATTACTCTGCAACTTTTTTGAGCAAAACTGTGGGCCCTAGTTCAAATGACCCTGGAAGTGGGGGATCATGTTGATCAAAGCCTTTGTGAACATTCTCCCTTTCTCACTTGACCTGCTTCTGTCTTTGAGCTCAGCACAGGTGTATTCCAACACAGTGAGCTGGTCTGGAGCCTGCCTTATGTCAGATAATCCTGTATCACCAAGAAAGGCCTATTCCTGTTTCTTGGACTACTGTAATTTTCTGTAACAGATTTTCTGCATCTGAACTTCAAACAGAATTCTTGAATAATTTTAACCATGTAAAATTATTATAACCACGATGAGTCCCCATATACTCTTCACGTAACTCAAAAATCACTAACAATTTGCCACATTTTCATTCTGTCTGGTCCCCTATACACCATGCACACACACATATTATATAAAGTTATATTATACATATACGCACACACATACAGACATATACTTTTTCTGAAATATATTTAAAAACTGCAGACATTGCAGGCTGCAGACATTAAGCCGCCTCCCTCAGAATGTAGCTCTTCAGTGCTTAAGAATAAGAACATTCTCCTCCATAATCACTACAGCATTATCATACTTAAGAAAATAAATAGCAATTCAATACTGACTTAATATATTTGATGCTCATTTTTTTCAACTATCAAAAATGTCTTTGATATTTTTTTTAATCCAGATTCAGTTAAGTTTATGCTTTACCTTTGTCTTTTAAGTATCTTTACTTTCTTTTAATTCTAGAACCATCCCCTGGAATACATTTTGGATTTAGTGATTCATCGGAAAGATTAGATTCAGGCCAAATATTATTGAAAGAACTCTAAATAGGTGATACTATATACTTCCTGTTGCATCGCATTAGGAAGCACATAATGATAGGCTGTCTCACTATTGGTGATGCTAAAGTTGATCATTTGGTTAAGGTGGTGTCTACGACATTATTTCAGTAAAAAGGTGCATTTTTCCAAGGTTCGAGAGCTCTTCATGAAGAATGGCTCTTACCTCTGAAAGCAGCTTTTTTCTTTGTTGAGTGTCTCCTTGTTTTAAACTCTGGTTTCTGCCTCAGCCTGTTAGGTCTGGCGGAGGGTAAACAGGTGGCAAGGAAGTGGCTAAGGGTAGATAGCAGGAACCAAATTGCAGCTAGGAACCTTTTCCCTAGTGGGAACATATATAGTAAAAAATTCCTAGTAACCTTTAACTGACCTGGAGCTAATTACCATCTAATTAGCATAGCATGAGCCGAGCTTTATGAAGAATTCTGGGGAAGACATTTGGGTAGTAAGGAAACTATTATATAACCTACCCTGCCATGTAACCTGTTATACAACACCAACCTGTCAATCATCCCCGAAGGCAGAAAACGACAACCAATCCTGCCAGGAGAAAGGCGGAACAAACCAGTGAGCATATAAGACAGCGTGTGCTCACACTTCAGCGCCTTTCTCCACTCGTGAAGACTGGCCTGCTCCACTCTCTCTGAAAGCTATTTTCACTTCGTGTAGCTTCTTTCCTTACTGCCATTCTTTCTTTTATGTGATAAACTGTTTGTATAAAATTGCTCTGTGTTTGTGATCACTCCATCATCGGCTTGACTTGGTACCAGTGCTCATTCTTGACAATGGGAACTGAGGGACCAGGGGACATCCACAGAGACAAACATAACAAGCCAATCTCATCCTCTCCCTATCATCCATCAATCCCTTCAAATGTTCTAATGGACCCTTTTTCTTCTGGCTCTGTTATTGATTCATATGCTTAATTATAGTTTTTCTGTTTCACTTTTTTTTTAATGAAAATTTTGGAAGGAGGGGAGATAGACAATTACGCTCAGTCTACCCCATTGAAGAGTGAGTTTGGCAGACCTTCTGAATCAGCTGGATCAACTGTCAGTTACAATCTTCTCCTCCTCCGTCTCTTTCTACTAGTGAAATTCTAAAATCTAAAAAAAAAAAAAACAAAATTGTCCATCTCCTTTGCAGTTAAAAATGGCAATGTGACTCAGTTCTCAACAAGGACATGTGGGCAGAAATCTCAGAGGAGGGTTTTCTTTCATGAATTAAGAGTGAAAACCTTTTGCCTTTTTTGTCCCCCTCCCGCCTTTGTATTTTTTTTTCTTCATATTTTTCATCTGGTAACCTTTACTGAGCAAACATAGGGTCTAAGCCAACTTTCTACGGATGGTGGAGGGTAGATTGAGAAATGCTTTCAGTTTCTGATGGCGTAGAATAAGAGCAGAACCAAAGATCAACAATACTTTTCCAGGGTTTTTTTTCTTTGGAAGGAAGAAGGACCCACTCTTAGACAGATTTAAAGTCACTCTTAGACAGATTTTCTTTTTCCATTACCAAAAGCCTAATGCAACCTAAGGTTTATTTCTGTCTCAGCAAGCCACAGCATGTTGCGATAGCCAAAGGGACTCTATATCCTTGAGTGGATTACTAAATCACCTATATTTATTTCTGTTTACAGATTTTATGACCATAGCATATGTCATTGAAATAGATACCACTAGTTAATTAATATTAATGATCAATAATATATCATTAACTTAATATTGTTAACTTAAAATTAAGATAGTACAATTCCCCAAGTTGGTCTATAAATTCAACACAATCTCTACCAAAATCCCTTCTAATTTCTTTGTAGAAATTGGTAAACTGATTAAAAATTCATACGGAAATGCGAAAGACCCAGAATTGCCAAAACAATCTTGAAAGGAAGAACAATGTTGGAAAACTTATGCTTCCCAATCATATTCATAATATTTGTTGATGGATGTAACAATGCCAAGATAAAAATAAAGTTTTGTAGGCAGATACCACTTCTTATTATAATAACCCTGAAATATATTTTAGAGAGCCAAATAATAACTTTTTAAAAAGGTGTTAATAACACACTTCCAGGAGAGTGTGGTTTGGTGGGAATAGCACAAGTCTAGTTATCAGAATGGCTGTGTGCATTGTGCCTGCTTCAAACCTCACTTGTTAATGTGTCAATACAGACAAGCTGTTGTTTTGTTTTCTTATTGTATTTGAAGGAATTGCTTGACTGCAACCCATAAAATCCAATTATTTTTAATCTTAAGGAAAAAAAGTAATGTACCAGTAATGTACCAGTAAGGTACCACATCGCAGGAAGAAGGGTAGAGCTTGTGTCAGGAGTGACTATAAGACCCTAAAGCTGGATTCTATGAGTGTCTGTACTCTGCTTTTTTCAATGATTTTCTCTCTGGGGTGGCATCATTCTCTAACACTAACCACACCAGAGAGGGGGCCACATGACCGTGAGAAGCTCTGGATTGGTGTACTTATAGCTTATGACCAACAGCAATAAAGGCCATCTTTTAATTACCTATATTTGAAAATCTTCAGAAACCTTCTCATTAGAACAGTTTGGGTCATATAACCGTCCCCCAAGCTACTACGTTTACCAGTCATAGAGGCAGGTGGTTCAGGGTAGCTGGGGGTCCTAAACTGACCCTGCTGGCCACAAAGACAACATTTTGTGATTATCATACCCCTCAGGAAAAAATAAAGTTAGGTGGTTAGACATTAGAGAGACAAAACAATGCATAGACATTATACATGTGATATTATTTTCTACTTTAGGTTTAACAATAATATGAGGCTCATAGCACTCTCTTGTGAAAGCTAAGTGAAGTAGTCTATGTGAAGGGGTTCTGAAGTCTATAACACATCAAATTGCATGAGATTGTTCTTCTAATAGGGATATAAGTACTTAAAATAGAGTAGTCATTCTACCACTAGAGGACAGTCAAGTATAATAATTGCTGACTACACAGTTTCTAAAAATAAGCCTAGAACTAAGTCAGTATTTAAGTGCCTTCCCTGAGCCAGAGGTGAAACGTAACACAGTTCAAAGAGAAGTGTATTTACACCTGGAAAATTACATGGTGTTTCTTGGCTTCAACTGTTTTCTCAAAGTCATTCATTCACTCATTCAAAAAGCCTGTGTGTTAGATGCTCAATCTTTTCTTGTTTACTTTTTTAATAGCATTATTGATGTATAATTTATGTATCAGAAAGTTCACCCATTTCGAATGTACAATCCAATGGATTTTAGTATATTTAGAGTTGTGCAGCCATCACCATAATCAGCTTTTAGAACATTTTCCTCACCCCAAAAGAATCCTTGTTTCCATGAGCAGTTAGTTCCCTGACCACCCACCCCTCCACCCAAGCCCTTGGCCACCATGAATTGACCTTATTTCTCTAGAGAGTCTCCGATTCTAGACAGGTGTCTAATGTTTAACCCGAGCATCTGGAGTTTGAGTTTTCTGTTAGAGAAATCAACATATGGCCAGTATTTTCCCACAGCGTGATGTGGTTCATATTTAAGTGTTCTTGCTCATTCATTTATTCACTCACTCACTCATTCATTTTGTGCACCTGTAATACAGATCACTCCACTGATTTTTGCCAAACTATTAGGGTTTGAGCCTTACTGGAAGCTGAATATGGGCTCCTTTGAGTTTTATGGAGAAGGTACCAAAGGGCTGGATTCTGGATTCTCTCAGCTATGTGTTCCACACAGGTAGGATCTAATAACAACCCTGATAATGATCAACATTTATTGAAAACATTCTGTGGCATACTTGGCAGTGGTCTAAGAACTTATTGTGTATTAAGTACATTTTAAAAGCATATAATGTCAACCTCGGCTGCTTTGAATCAGATAAAGAACATGCATGTAAATGAGTTTTGAAAGCTCTAATAAACCATGATACATTATACTATTACACTAAATTAATGATGCATGTTCCTCTTCTATAACTTTAGAGATCATGAAACTAAGGTATTGGTTTACACAGCTAGGAAACAGATGGGTCTTAATTAAAACTCAGGTAATTTGTCTTTAAGCCCTAAGCATAACAATACAAACTCATGGAATATATGAAGCGTCAGTTTTATTAACTTGCAATTTCAGTCCTGTTATACTAACTAAAATTTTATAAGTACTCAACAGCTATTTTTAGAATAATTGCATATTTTTGTTTTATAAACATTCAGTTTTAAAGAATGTTGTTATTTATCCTATTTATCTCAATTATTTCTCACAGTACTCTTTTAAGGAATATTTGGCAGGCAGGTAGAAAACTATGGCTGCCCTAAGTGAAAACTTTCAAAAAATTATCTCAGGTTTAACACATTGACTGCCACACTAGAAAAAAAAATTATCCCTGAGGCCACCATGGTGTTTTATTACAAAAATAGAATAAAAACTTTGAAAACAAAATGGTCCTTTCTAATTTAATGAAAAATTTATTTTTTATTGTTTTCTATATGTGAGTTATATGCAACTTGAAAAATAGTTCCTAAGGGTAAAGGTAAAGAGACATGTGAGTTACATATGCTTCATGAGGCCCTGGGCTCAAAACTAGTGTGAGTTAAATACAACTCGCATGGCAGTTAATGTGTTAAATTCTTTGAGAAAACAAAACTAGAATTTTTATGTAAAAAATTAGTTACATTGCAAAAATTGAGTATTTCACAATTGACAGTAGAGAATAAATTTACTTTTGAAATAGTCAAGAGGTGCATAAAAACACAAAGTCTAAAGACAGAGGTCAGTGAACAGAAGCATGGTAAAACATGGTATGACAACTCCAAGTTGTTTTTGAAACATAGAGCAGGAAGATTTAAGTGGGAATGAGAGTGAGAATTAGAGATACAAATTGGTAGAGTATTCCTAGAAAAAATAGCACCTGAACAGAGTTTTGATGGGCAAATAGAAGTTAGTTAAAGGAAGGGGAGAGATTTGAAGGTCACTCAAACAGAAGGTGAGCATCTATGAAGACTCGAGTGTGGAGAAGGCATCGTGCCTGCAGGTCAGTGGGTTGCAGTGAAATGAGATTGGGGGGGGTGGGAGAATCCAGGGTGTGGAAGGCTTCTTATGCTATGTTTTCAGCAACAAAGAGAATCCACTGAAAAACTTCGAACAGCAGAGAGATATAATCAAATGTATTTTTCAGAAAGGCAGTGTTATGGACCGAGTGTGTGCCCCCAAAATCCATATGTTGAAATCTAATACCCAATCTGATGGTATTAAGAAGTGGGAAATAGGGAGGTAATTATGTCATAGGGTGGGGCCCTCATGAATGGAATTAGTGCCCTTATAAGAAGAGGCAGAGAGCTAGCTAGCTCACTCTCTTTCCTCCCTGGAAGACACAAGGAGAAATTGGCAGTCTGCAATGGGGAGGAGGGCCCTCAATAGAACCTGACCATTCTGGCACCCTGGTCTCTGACTTACAGCATCCAGAACTGTGGGAAATAAACTTCTGTTGTCAACAAGCCATTCAGTTTATGGTATTTTATAATAATAGCTCAATCTGACCAAGACAAGCAGCTGTGGTGAACGTTGGGAGAATAAAATTGAAAGAACACAATGAAGGCAGGATGACCACTTAAGATATTGTTATAATATTTTAAGGGAGAAAATGTGAAGACTTGAACCAAAACATAGACCTATAGAATAAAAACTGAATGACTCAGGAGAAATAATACAAGTAGCACTGGCTAAACTTGGTGACTCATTGAACATGCGACATGAAAGAAAATGGGGATTCCAAGCTCACACCCAAGAGTTTTGCTTGTTTGGCTGGGCAGACGGTGATGTCGTTGGATACAGGAAATACGTGAGAACAAACAGGTTGCAGAGGGGCTGGGTTGAGACGAGACTGGATAGGACAAATTCAAGTTTCCACTGGGACATCCAAATGGAGATACCCTGTTAGCAATTTGATATAAAGATGCTGAGGTAGGAAACAAATCTGGGCTGAAGATAAGCTTTTCAGAGATGTTAGCGTGTAGGTGATAGTTGAAGTAATAAGAATAGATAAAACCCATTTGAATACCTTTCTCCACTCATCTTCCTAGCAAATTCTTTGTCACTCCTTAAGTCTTGGTTCCGCTGTTGACTCTCCTATGAAGTCTTTTCTGCCTCTCTGAGGCAGGCACAGGTGTGCGGGTGTACACCATGCCCACACACTTGATGTGGTCCCGCAGGGCAGTCATCACCTTGAATTGGAATAATTTGCTTACATATCTGTGAGTCTGTTGAACTGTGAGTAGAGATATCATAGCTTTTTATATTTTTATTCTGCAGTCTTCTCAAACCTAGAAAAGTTTCTGGAACATAATGGGTGTTCAGAAATGTATTTAGAACTATGCTTCCTCAGTAACTTTCTCACTAACCTCACACCTGTTAGAATGGCTATTATCAAAAAGACAAAAGACAACAAATGTGGGCAAGAACGTAGAAAAAAGGGAACCTTTGTACACTACTGGCAGGAATGTAAATTAGTACAGTTATTACGGAAAACAATATCCTCAAAAATTAAAAATAGAACTACTGTATGATCCAGCAATTTCACTTCTCAGTATATATCCAAAGAAAATGAAACCAGTATGCCCAAGAGATATCTGCACTCCATGTTCATTGCACAAGTCATAATAGCCAAGATACGGAAATGGGGCATTAACCTAAGTGTCCAGCAATGGATGAATGGATAAAGAAGTGGGAGACATACATATATATAAATATGTAGAAAATGGAGTATTATTCATCCTTACAAAACAGGAACTCCTACATTTACACCAATGTGGATGAACCTGGAGAATGTTACACTAAGTGAAATAAGTCAGGCACAGAAAGATAAATACTGCATGATCTCACTTACATGTGAAATCTAAAAATGTTGCATTCATAGAAACAGAGAGTAGAACAGTGGTTGCCAGGGTTGCCAGGGATGTGAGGAGGAAGGAATTGGGGAAATGTTGGTCAAATGGTGCAAAGTTTCAGTTATGCAGGATAAATAATTTCTAGAGATCTTTTTTTCTGCATGGTGACTACAGTTAAGTACTGTATATTTGAAAACTGCTAAGAGAGTATATCTTAAGTGTTATCACCAAAAAACAAAAAAAAAAACCCCCCACCAAAACTATGTGAGGTGCTGGATGTGTTAATTAACTTGATTGTGGTGATCATTTCACAATGTATATATATGTCTATCAAATATCACATTGCACACTTTAAATACATAGAATTTTATTTGTCGATTATACCTCAACAAAGCTGAAAAAGAAGAAATATATCTAGAACTAATCTTTCTGAATCAAAACTCTAAATGATTTTCAAATCATTATTAGCTATATAAAAATGTAACATTGCGAAAGGCAAAGTCTACATTCTAGGCTTTGGCATGTGAACTTGTACGATGCTACATATTTTGATATTAAAGGTCTTGTTTTCAAGTCAGTAGGTGCCTAAAATCCTTAGACTTCTAAACTGTTAAAGGGAATCAGATGCTCTTAAATGTTTAATGAAGCTGTTTATGTATAACTATTGTGATTTGCTAGCTTGACCTTTTACATTTGTTTTATTGTGCATCATTAAAAGTGGCTCGAGTAATGCTTTCAAAAGCTCTGCACACTGTTAGCATAATGACTTAGATCACTGTTGATTATTTTATCTTCCCATTGAGAAATCTTTGTAATAAACCAAGTTCTTAAAATATTGCCAGCTTGTCTAGAAATACAGCACTTAGGATGCCTTGTGATATATTAACTGCTTTTCCTTTGTTTGGTTGCTGGCAAGAGTGCAGGATAAACTAGATGCAATTTTAATAAGGAATTGAGAAACTTGATCATTTTTATTCACAGCATTAGGAAAGACTAATGATTATAAACAAAACCGACAACTGTGATATTTAACATAACAGATGTTAGAAAAATTATTTTAAAATTCTCTTAAAACACAAGGCAATCTCTGTAGCTACCTAAGGAGAATGGTGAGGGTTTGAAGGCCTACATTCTTCTGATGCTCTTGTAATTTTCACTGAAAAACTGCTTTGAAATTCTTGGATGAAAATTTTCAAGTTACAAAGTAAGAATATTGCACATCTGAGGAGCTATGTGAAGTGTTATTTTAGCAATGGTCCTTCATACAGTCTTGGAGAATTATTTGTGTTTCAGTTACTTTATTTATATATTTTTTTCTTGTACTCTTAGAATAGATAGTTTACAGCAGCACCAAATAAATGTAATTTATCACTTGCTACCTTTTTCTACGTTGCTAACAGCAGATCTGCATGGGATGGAGGTTCTGGAGATTCTTTCAGTTCGCACTCTGGCTCTTGCTCTCACGGTGTTCCCGTCTCATCTGTTCCTAACACATCCCCACTGCGGCAATATGAGTGGAGCCTGGGTTACCAGGGAGAGCAGCCTGCATCTGTGATGTGTCAGTCTAAGGAAATAGTGGACCACTCAGATATGATGGTTGAAGAGATCACATGGAAAAGCTATTTGAAAAGGTGCAGGCAGAGTGTAGGAAAATCATTTTGGGGTGCTGCATCATCCTAGTATTATAATATCAGGGAACGATTATGAACCCTAGACACGGAGGTGCAAGTCGGGGGAAGAGTAACTCTGGGAAACGGCTTCATTATAGGAGCCATGGCCTCAGGGGGAGGAATACCAAGCCATGGCTTAGCAGCAAGGGAGGCAGGGGAATAGTCATCCCAACTTCACTCCCCTCCTACCCTCTGGTCTGCTGCCAGGGTCTGAATACAGAGGATAAAGGAGCCCCACTGATCCCGTCAACAAAGGTTAGCCTTTCCAGGTCAGATCATATAGAGAATGTCAGAGATCACATCTGGAGGGTACATGGGGAATAGTCAGCATGCATTTACATAGCAGATGTAGGGTTTGGTACTGTCTCTGGTTTTAGGCATTCACTGGGAGTACTGGAACACATCCTGCATGGACGAACGGGCACTACTGTAAAAATATTTGAAAAAAAGAGAGAGAGAGAGAAAGTTAGACAAAGAAGTCATGGTCTGTGAAGGGAGCAGCTTAATATGGAGGGAGCCAGGTGTTGGGATGAGAAGAGCGGACCCAGCTGCAGGGAACACATAGAAAGCATAGTACAAAATAAATTTTTTTTTTTTGCTAAACTTGATACTCAGATAGTCTTTTCTATATATGTTACATATAATTTCTATTTTATTCTTTGTGTAGAAAAGATTTCACATTTCCTTGCTTTTCCTGTTTAGAATTCTGGGTTTTACTCCTTCCTGGTGAAAATTGTAGTACTTGGTATAGGTGGATACTCTCTTAATGATATATATTAGGAAACTGCACAAAAATGATAGTAGTGAATATTACACAGGTTTTCAATGAAGTCAGAAATAAAACAAGGTGCCTACTATTTTTCCAACCACCCAACATTATACTAAATGTTTTACCAACTGCAATAAGACAAAAAAAATATAAAGTATAAATAGTAGGAAAGTAAGATATGAAATTGTCTCTAGGTTTAGACTTAGAAAAACATGATAGAAAAATAACTAAAATCATAGAAAAGCTTAAGAGTATGACTATGCCAAAATAGCATACAGAAATCAATGAGTTTCCATATATTAGTGATCATAATTTTGTAAAAATATAAGAAATAAGACTTCTTTCTCAAAAGACATAAAATATCTAGGATTAAACCTAG
>NW_012142412.1:1304857-1365158 GCF_000956105.1 Propithecus coquereli
AGTAAAGCTATAATCAACATTTTTCATCATCATTCTTTTCTTCAGCATTTCTATTTAAACTGGGTCTGTAAAAATATAAGAAATAATACTTCTTTCTCAAAAGACATAAAATATCTAGGATTAAACCTAGAAAGAAAACAATAAAATTTAAATAAGGAAAGCTGTAACATTTTACTGATAGAGCAAAAAGACAACTTAATAGAGAGACATATTATGCTTCTGAATGAAAATTTTCAATATTGGAATGATCAAAATTTCTCTGAAATTAATTCATATATTTAATCTAATCACAAAATATCTATGGGATATTTGAAATAAAATTTTACAAGTTGATTCTGTAGTCCAATCTGTAATGATAATATGTCAAATAAATATCAGATGATTTAAATTTAAACTTAAAAAAGAAAACTATAAAAAATATTATAATAAATACAGAATAATAGCTTTGCCACATTGCATTAAGGAAAACCTTCCTACATAAGACACTAAATCCGGAAGCTGCAAAGACTGAAGACAGACAGGACTATATGCAAATATGAAACATCTACATGAATAAAGACTTAGTGAAGCCAAAGGACATGTAGGAAGAAGCACTGGCTACATAATAAGTAAAGAGCTGTCATCCTGCTGAGAATCAACCACTTTGGCACTACAGGTAGCAAGGACCATCAGTAATTCCCTGTGAATCCCGGTCATCCTGGTTTCCTGAGGGCTACCTCTGGCTTCAGGGATCTGCCCTGGCCAGTCTCTCTAATGGTTTTGCAAACTTCTAATTCTGCATCCCATTTTTCCCTTCTTTAAATAGGAGGATAATTTCTGTTGGCCTGACTGATCCTTATCGATTTGAGATTTCTCTGAAGATAAGGCGAGGCATGGTGGCACATACTTATAACCCTAGCACTCTGGGAGGCCGAGGCAGGAGGATCACGTGAGGCCAGGAATTCAAGAACAGCCTGAGCAAGAGCGAGACCCCCGTCTCTACTAAAAATAATAGAAAAATTAGCTGGGCACACCTGTAGTCCCAGTTACTTGGGAGGCTGAGGCAGGAGGATTGCTTGAGCCCAGGAGTTTGAAGTTATAATGAGCTGTAATGATGCCACTGCACTCTAGCTGGGGCGACAGAGCAAGACTTTGTTTCAAAAAAGAAAAAAATTTCTCTGAAGATAGACAGGGAGTAACATTAATCTCAATCCCTGTCACAGCAATTTTATAGGACACGAGTGCTGTGCCAATGAAGGTCAGTAGAAAAGTTTCACCCTCCACTCTGCCTTCCCTCTTTTGCTGCTAAGCAGATGACTAATTCCACTCACACTTACACCCCTGCCTCTACCTCCAGCTCCTTCCAGTTTCTCATGACATCACCTTCTCATATATAGAATGATACTCAAAGGCTATTTAGTTCCCCTCAAGGGCCCTGTTGTGGTACAGTTAATTACCTGACTCTCCCAAAATATTGATCTTGAAAACACTAGTTAGCACAATTCTCATAGTTTATTTTCTGTGATGCATACGCTTGACTCTTAAAAGTTTAAAACAATAAGGATATGATTAAAAATATAGCTTTTTCTAATATTTCTTTACTTTTCTTCCCTTAGGTTTATAGTTTTACTCTTTCTATTATTAGGGCATAGGATAGGGAAGAGAAAAAGAGACATAGGAGAGAGAGAGAAAGTGAGAGAAAATCATTTTCCTCAATTCTTAGATGCATATTATTGATTGCATGACACCACTTTTATAAAAAGAGCCTTTTACTAGACAAAATTCAGTAAATACTTATGGGCCTGATTTGATTATCTCTCTTTGATAAAGCTTATTTTTCTATTTCACCTTGCCAAGAAATCCTAGCAAATTGTAAGCTCATTTCTCACCCTTCATCTTTTTTCTCTTTCTTTTGTTAGGGACGTCTCCTAAGTCATTTGAGGATAACAAGTAATAAAAATCTAGTTGTTTAATGAAGAACAATCAAATGGAATACTCAGTTCAGGCAGTCCACTGTTTACTCAGAAATAAGCGAATTGGCTTACTTTCAAACAAAGGAAGGGCAAAAGAAAACCTTCTGCAAATTATAAAGAGGGAACATATTCCCAAAGCACAGTGCTGAAAAAGGAGTGTCTCTTAAGTTACTATCTTTGGAAATTCAGAAATCTAAAAATAATTTATATCCTGCATTTTTACACTACTCTGTATTAAAACTGGTTTCTTATTGATAACTTCTTATCATCTAAAACATATATATTAATTATGGTACAGAAAGCAAACATTTTGCTTAACATTAGCTTTTTCCCATAGAGAAAAGCTTACAGAATTCAGGGATATTCCACAGCTTCCAGCAGAGGGCAGTAGAGAACTACTCCGGAGACTGCTGCTCAGCTGTCTTTGTTTCTGCTGTTTAAACTTTGTGCAGGGAACAATCATTGAGCTGTCAAGCCAAATTAGCACAGAAATGCATGGAATCTGTTCGGTCCAAGCCACCTCCTTTTTCCAAAAATTGTTCTGCAGTTTACTATAGCACATTAAGTTATGAAAGGGATATTTGCATGTTCTAAATTAATTTGATAGAAAATTTGAAAAGGCAAAGAAAAGCAATGTGGCTTTTGAAATCGCTTACATTATTTATGCAGGAATTTCTTTACTACAGGAAACTTCTAAGATTTGATCAGGTGGGACTAACCCCAGGTTTCTTCTTTAGTGACTTAGCATTTAATATTATGCATGTATTTTGGACTAAGCCTCCTCCGGTAAAATCAAGTAGAGGATGAAAATCATTACAGCTGACTTCACTTTGCCATAGCTTTGCATTGACTACATTATCTATTTCAAAGAGGTGTTCTAGGTAGGGAGAGGAAAGAGCATGAAGAAGTCAGTCTTAAAAATTTTCAAGTCATTTAAAGACCATGCCGTTTTTGTGATTTGCATTGAATCTCCTATAAAAGTCTAGTAAAAAATTGCCGAAGAAATCTTTTAACACATTTTGCATATTAAATATAAATTATACCACCTTATTCTTTCTTAATTATATTTAATTCTCATTTATAAAGTTAAATTTATTTTTGGTTAGGTTATGAAAATTTTAGGATTCTATGATTACTGTTTATTTTTTCATTCTTCTTTCTCTTTGCATTTTACCTAGGAAAGATTCTATTGACATATCTTCAGGCTGAGTGATTCTTTCTTGAGCCTTGTCCAGTCCACTGAAGGACCCATCCAAAGCGTTCTTTTTTTTCTTTATTTGTCATGATTTTGATTTCTATCGTTTCCTTCCGACACTTTCTTAGAGTTCCCATCCTTCTGCTCACATTACCCACTTGTTCTTGCATGTTTTCTACTTTTTCCATCAGATTCCTTAACACATCAAAGTTCATTATTTAAAATTACCTATCTGATAATTCAAAATCTGAATCACACCTGAGTCTGGTTCTGATGCTTGCTCTGTCTCGTTAGACTGTGATTGATTTTTATTGCCTTTTTAGCATGCCTTGTAATTTTGTTTGAAGCCGGGATGTCATCGATTAAAAGAAATTAAAAATAAAAATAGGCAAAGATTTGAGTGGCTGTTTTTCCAAATAAGATACACAAATGGCCAATAAACACATAAAAAGATGTTCAACTTTATTAGACTTTAGGGAAATGCAATTCAGATGCACCATGACATACTACGTTATACTCACTAAGATAGGTAAAATAAAAGAAACAGACAATAACAGGGGTTGACAAGGACATGGGGAAAATGGAATACTTATATGTTGCTGTTGGGTTTGCTAATGGCAAAATCATGTTGTAAAACAGTTTAGCAATCCCCCAAAATTGGCCCAGCAATTCCACTATAAATATTAATATACACCCCAAATAATTAAAAACATATGTCCACACAGAAACTTGTGCATAAATGTTCATAGCAGCATTATTTATAATAGGCAAAAATTGGAAATAACCCAAATATCCATCAACTGAAGAATAGAAAAATAAAATGTAGTATATCCATAAAATTAGATATTATTTGGTATTAGGAATGTAGTCAGTACTGATACATGAACATGGATGAACCTTGAAAATATTATGCTAAAATGAAATAAACCAGTGACAAAAAAGTAAACAGTTTATAATTCCACTTATTAAAATGGCCAGATAAATTCTTTTTCAAATTTGATAATGCTGGTAGTTACATGACTCTATGAATATAAAGGCATACCTTGTTTTATGGAATTTAGATTTATTGTGCTTCACAGATACTGCATTTTTTACAAATTGAATCATCAAAATCCCTATACGTAAACATACGTTCCAAACCACTTAAACCATCCGAAGGTTTGTGGTTATGTTAACACCCATTTAATTCAATAGGCATTAAGAACTTCCATGGTATGTGCTAAACATTGATGAGGCAAACATGAATGAGACACACACCTCGCCCTTGAGAAGTTTCAGTCCTATCCAAAAACAGGTTACAACTAAGGGTCAGTTACCATACATCTCTTTTGTAAGCAGAGAAGGTTACTTTTCAGTTTTTTCAACTTACTCTTTATCACTGAATTTTACATCTATTTTCAAAGTTTAACTAACAATAACAACTGAAAAACAACATTTTAGCAATCTGTCAATTCATTCAAAACAGGTATCTGTCAGCATGCCAGTGACGAGGACAGCTGGTGAACTAAAATTATATCTACTCAATTGTTATTCTACTATGATGAGGAAAATGATCAAAATAATATAATTACCTGGTTTGTGAATTTTCAAAATAATTTCAGAAATGTTAGGTGGCAGCTACTAGAAAAAAATATGGACTATAGTTGACCCTTGGACAACATGGGTTTAAACTGTGCAGGTCCACTTACAAGTGGATTTTCTTTCACTCCTGAGACAGCAAGACCAACTCCTCCTCTTCCTCTTTCTCCTCAGCCTACTCAGAGATGAGGATGAAGACCCTTATGATGATCTAGTTCGATTTAATGAATAGCAAATATGTTTTCTCTTCCTAAAATCCTTTTTGTGCCTTTTTGACCTGCCTTTTCATTTTCTATCCCTTCACATTTATCTTTGGAATAAGTTTGACTATTAATAACAAACATTTCTTACATAAAAGTAAGAGCTGCATAATGTGAACTAAAAGAGTAGATTTATATATAAGGGATGTATAAAACTAGTAAATGTTTTAAATTCAGAGGTGAAAATCTTCTTGAGCTATATTATTTTATTACACTGGTGACACACAGTAATTTCTGGGTTTGAGTGAACTTCAAAAATATAGAAACTTCTCTCTAGGTAAGTGCTAGTTAGAAATTTTTTTGGCAAACTCTCTAAATTATTTTATTCGCAAACTAAAATAATTCAGTAACATTGGTGAAAATGAATTTTTCTATATAATTCACTCCTCCATTTATGAACATAAATATAGCTTTTTTATGTGATGTGTTAGATCTAGAAAGGTGGAGAAAAATAAAAATCACAAGTAACTTTTAAGAACTTAACTGGAAAAAAATGTCCATTTAGATTCTCTTGTCTCCCCTTTTCCCCTGAAACACATTGGTTCTCACTATTCTATTGTTTTTCTGCAGTATCAGTTAATAACTTCTTTGCCTCCATCTGCTTTGAAGATATACACATCCAGTTTTATTAATATATTATTTAATGGATCAAAGTGAGTTGTTTAGAGTATCGCACTATCACACGCAAAAGAAATAAGTATCTAGAAGTTCAGGTCAACTTATTCAGTACCTTCTTAGTATTGGCCTTGGCATAACACATATTGTTTAAGGAATAAGAATAGAATCATATAATATAAACATCTGTAATCTCTAGGTGTAACTTTCTGATTTACGTGAATTCCCCCGATGGTTCTAAGAGAGACTAAACAATATTTACATTTATAATTGTATCATTTAGAGGAATATATTGTAATGCACAGGCACAAGGGACCTCAGAAGATGAGAGAAAACTGAACCAGATTTCTAGTACAGAGTTACCAATGGCCTGGAATGGTATTTGCTTTACCTTTGAGTTTTGAATAATCTGCTCTTTATTTGAAAATATGAACAAATCATCAAGACTCAAAATGAAAAGGAAGAATATACACTAGAAGGAGTTCTTACATACACTTAAAATATATTAAAATTGAGCTCCATGTAGAGGCTTTAGAAGGAACTGAATACTTGGACATGTGTCTCTGGCAGAGAGAATGGTGGTTCCATATAGAATATTGTTTGAGGACTCCAATCTGTTCAAAGGCCTTCTTTCCTGTTCACTATTCAGAATGAAAACCTCTCCTATATCTGGATTTCTTCTGATGAACGATTCAATTAAATGCACTGTAAATCTGCTTTTTTATGTAAATTTTTGAAGCTCTTATAGCCATTTGGAGGCTGAGTATTCAATTTCAGGAAGCTTACATAGGAAATCACCTTGGATATTTTTTAAGTTTGGAAAAATTTCTGAATTCAGACAGAAGATCAGAATAAGTCTGACTTTTATTTTCCACTAGTAAAGCTGATCACTAGATCCTTCTTGTCCAACTCAGTCCTGATTCGCATTGTGAGCTCTCTTGTTATGCTCCAGGCATTTTTATGACAATGGGCTTAAAACCTGTCCATGCCCATGTCAGTATCATTATTGTTATTTCACATCTATTTAAGCCTAGCAACAAATGTGTTTCTGAAGGGGAAAAAGTCTTGACATTTTTTAGATAGTGTATATCATGGTTTAAGACATTCTGACAATCCAGAATTCTGAAACACATTTTATTCAAAATTAATTAGTAATTACCACTGGTCATTATTTTGTGACCTGTATATAAATCAGTTTGCATTTAAGTAACATCCCACCTAATTTCAGGATTATTATAACGCCTATCTTATTATAAAATCTATATTGTAATTCAAAGATTAAATAAGCAATGCAAAGTAAATATTTTAAAAATTAATAGAAAATATGACAGAAATAATAGTGTAGGTAATATAGGTCAACCAATGATGTTAATTAAAAAAATATTCAAAGTATTTGGACTAAACTTATTCAAAATAACATTTGAAACTTGTTATTGTTCAAAATACAAAATGAGGTGGAATGTTCCCTGTCTACCTTCTACTAGTTTTAACTTAGACTCTATTTCTAACTACCATTCACAGGGATGAATAGATACAATATAAACGCTTTTGCTGGCAATATTCATTGTAAGGTATTTTAATTTCTTTCAATTCTGCAACATGTATTTCTTGCTTGTTATAGATAATATGTTGTATTATGATCTCTGAAGGATAAAAACAAGAAAGGCATTTCTGACTTCTAGGAGTTTACAATCTAGTTGGAAAGGTAGACACATCAAAATGATCATCACAAGCACAAAATGCAATCAGCTCACATTTAATTTACAAATAAGCCATTTTATAGTCTCGGAGATGGCATACACTAATTCCAATTTAGGGATTAAAAGGGTGTCATGAAAGCAATGGCATTTGGTCTAAGACATGAAACATGTCAGGACTTGAACCTCAATGACAGAGTGAGATTAGAGGACGGCATGTCTAGAACCTGCTGAGAATTTCTAGTGAGGTGATGTAGCAACTCAGCTGAGGAAAGCTCAGGTCCTGGACTGATGCAGAGCGCAAGGACGGAACACCAGGTTAAGGAGTTAATTAGAGGTGCAATTAATCAGACTTAACAGGTGATCCACTGAAAGTGGAAAAGAGCAAGTGATTTTGTCTAAAAATGAATCAGATATTCTGGTCTAAAGCTCAAGATAAGAACAGTTACAAAAGCCCCTAGGACAGACTCTGGGGGAGGCCAAGGTTTATGAGTCAGGTGGCAACGGAGATTCTTGAGAAGAGCAAGAAGAAACAGACAATTAGAAGAAAAAGTACCACAAGGTTGTGTCTTAGAATCCAAATTAAAGCAATATGCCACAAGAAAAAAATTTTTAACCATATTAAATATCAGAGAGGATAAATAAGAAAAATAATGAGTGTCCATTATAGCTGGAAAAGAAAGAAAATACTAGTAAATGCAGGAAGAACAATTTTAGAGGAACTAGGCTGGAGGAAGAGGGTAATTTCTAATTCTCTGGAGCAATGTAAGTATAATTGTGATGATGATGATTTCATGAGAACATTATTAGCTTCTACACTCTTAAGCTTGAAAATAGACATTTCAGTGACCCAGTGAAACATCACAGAATCAAAGGTTTGGAGAGTTATGGTCTTTGTAAAATAATTCATTTTTCTAGGATGAAGTTAAAATTGGGATGTGAAATTTGACATAGAATAGAAAAAATATATATTCAGAAATATCTCAAATACACTTAAGTATAAAAGCATTAAAATTATCCCAAGTTCTTAGGTCAGACTCCGTGGCATGCCACAGAAAGATTCTAAGATTTTCTATAGAGAGCACAATTTTTTTTAATAAAAAGATCAATATTACCATTGAATTGTGAGTCTATTAAAGTCAAGGATAGCATCTATTTTCTTTTAACCTCACCATGGCAGACTACATGGAGCAAGTACTCCTCCTCCCACATCTTTATGGTTTCTGACTCACACACATACCATGTGTGGGTCTTAACTTTGTGTTAGGTTCATATGAGGAAGTGGGGCAAAAGTCTCACGCAATAGGCCAACAGGTTTAAACCATATATTTATCGCATCATGGTAGATGCTATGATCTGAATGTTTGTGTTCCCCTAGATTTATATGTTGAAAATTAACCCCTAAGGTGATGGTATTAGGAGGTGGGACCTTTGGCAGGTACTTAGGCCATGAGGGCAGAACCCTCATGATTGGAATTAGTACTCTTACAAAAGAGGGCCGAGGGAGCTAGGTAGCGTCTTCTGCCACATGAGGTTACAGTGAGAAGACAGCTGTTCATCAGGAAGTGGGCCTTCACCAGAGACCAAATATGCCAGTGCCTTGATCGTGGACTTCTCAGCCTCCAGAATTGTGAAAAAATAAATGCCTCTTCTTTATAATCCACGCAGTCTATGGTATTTTGTTATATCAGACTAAATGGACAAAGGTGGTGACTATCTTCTTTTCATCAAATTTGCACCGAGTGACTTTTAGGTTTATTAATTTCTTTTACCTAAAAGTCCTTTGCTACTGCTCTCATTACTCAATTAAGCTAGTATTTTGTGACCATTATTTGTTAGCCAATAAAAGAAAACAAATCAATAACTTAAGCTGATAACACTTGTTTTATAGGTGGTTCACTCCACCTAACATTTTAAGAAAAGTCCTTTGTAGAGTATCCCATATGTTGACTAACAGCAGATTAACAGAGCTATTAATACATCATGAACAGTTGATTTACTTTTAAAATCTGCTAATTAAGGGGGAATACTATTTTGGGAAATATCTTTCTTAATCTACAGAGTCAGTTTGTAGTAAGAAAAATTGTGAGGGAAAATAGTTTTTCTTGGGGATTAAAGAGGAGATGAGGGATCCAATAAACCCTCCATCAAAGGAAGAGATAGCATTATAATCTATTAACATTTTAAAGTGGATTGATTTCATGTGTTACTCCATGCAGAAGTATTCATATACACAATTTGACACTGATAGGAGAAACCAACTGAATGTGTGTCTAGGATAGAGGAGATAGCCAGGCATGGAAGGTTAGCTATTCATTCTCATTAACTGAATGAATCCATGGTAGAATTTCAGATTCTGTGTAACCTGGCTGGGAAACTGATTTTGGTAATCTTGTTTTGACTTTGCTTATCTTACCCAGTTAGTTAGCTTCTTCATTGTAGCACTTAGACATTTTTTTATGATACCAAGTCAATTTTTCCTTCTCCTAGATTGAGGACTTTGACTCTGGACTCTCTCTTGGAATTGGAGTAGACATGAGTGATAACTCAGAACTCTTTCAGTTGAAAATGGGAAAACTCTGTTCTAAGCAATCTATTCAAAGAGCTCCTGGACTGTACCCATTGCTCCCTGATACTGCAAACCCTCCTGACTCTACTTTTCCTTTTTCCATAGAATTTGCTACTTTTAACATGATATAACATATTATTAATATTATATCTATTGTTTACTGGATATCTTCTTCCACTAGAATATAAACTCGACGAGGATGGTGCCTAGAAATTAACTACTCTAATTTATAAAATAGGGACAATAATCCTAGGACTAAATAAGCTTATACTTGTAAAGCACTTTGAAGAATATCTACTCATAAAGAAATTTCTACAATAACATAAGTAAATAAATAGCTGTCTAAATCAGAGATCTTTCTCAAGGTACAACTAAATGGGAGAATGAGGGTCTGAGAGGGCAGGCTCATGCTTGCTGGGTGAAGAGAGAGCTTGATTGCAGAATGAGGCTAGACAAAGATAAGCTGAGTATGACTAAAGCCATAAATGATATCATTTAATCCTTGAAATCTCACTGTACCCACAGTCAGACACATCCCTGAAATTTGCAGATACAAGAATCAATCATTTTTTTCATTAACGTTAATTTGATTTGATGTCTTGTCACCTACAACCCATAAAATCCTGAATAATACATAGATCTACTGCTGCTATCTGAATTTTCACTTTTACATTCTGTTTGTTGGTATGCACTTATTCTCATTTCTGTATTCATCAAATATTTATTGAGCACATGCTATGGATCGGGATATATTGAATACGCTGGACATGAGCACTACCCTGATAGAGCTTATAGTTTAGTCAAGGAGAGACAGGCTGAAATGACAAATTCTGATATTTGCTGTTAAACAATAAACTGAGTATCATAAAGTAGGAGCATCATTCTCCCTGAGGATGTACTACAGAGGACCCCCTTTATGGGCATGCTCTTTAGGCTGCATGTGAAATTGTAAAAGGGAATCTGTCAGATAAAACGTAGGTGAAAGAAAGTTCCAGGCTGAGAACAAAAACATAAGTGAAGCCCTGAGATGCACACTATTTTGGTGCGTTAAGGGTTTGAAAGAAGGCTAGTTTAGCCAATGCCTAGAGAGTGTGTTGGGGAAGTTATGATATAGAAGTGTTGGAAGAGGTAACAGGGAGAGAAGTTGCCTGACAGGCTTTAGGATTTACAAAGGGGAGAAGTCAGTGCAGATCGGGAAGAGACAGAAGTGATGGCTTTTAGAGCACATGTGGTCTACTCTGGAAAGAACTGGAGAAATAAGCTTCCACTGAAACTGGGCAGAGGTGGGGGGAATAGTGGAGAAATGTGCAAATAGAGAGGGGGATTTGATAACGGGTCACCAAGTGAATGAATGCTTCTAAGTTTCTCGGTAAATTAGGAGACACACCCATCCACCGAGAATGAGGTTGAATGTTTTGGATTGGGGACTTAACAAACTATAACTTACACTCACATTTGTTAAGACCCTCTTGGGAGTGTTCTTGGTAATCACAAGAAAGTGTACAGTGTACTTTCTACACTACACCCATATATTTAAAAGCATGTGCCACTTAAGGTATCTTGCAACCATTAGCACTGCTAGTATAAATAAGTAATAGTCCAACACATTTATATCCCTTTCTTAACTAGAATATTCACGGTTACTTTGGAAACAGTGCAGCTTTTTTGACTCAGATTGCTATAGCATGCATAGAAAATGAACACAGCACTTAAATAGCATCGAATGTGTTCATGACATGATACGTTTCCAAAGATATACACACCAGTTCTAATGTGGCTTTCGATTTAAGAAATGCTTGAAAACTTGCTTATCTAACGATTATAGCTATTTTTTGTGATTTCCCCACAGAGCAGCATGTGTAACTCTACCAGCAAACCACATCCAGCCACCGCAGTAATTATTAAGTATATGTGACCTGATGCATACAAACATCAGGATGTCTTATTCGAATTTAATTGTTTTACAAGAAAGGAATGTTTTTTAAATTGATTTTCATATTTTTGGGAACCATTTCAAATATTACAGAAACTTTTCTCCTGAACCTATTGATCATGTTTTCCTTTTCCCATACTAATCTGGAGGGGCCTCGTGGAGAACCCTTTCAAATTAGCCTGTCAAATGAGCAGTAGACAATCTCCACATATGCATGTAAAGGAGTTTCCAAATCTGACTTGGATTGTAGGACAGGCACTGACAGCACACATTAGATGATAAAGGCAACAAACCAACTAAAAATTTGCAGAAGCTCTTTTCTCTTTGGTAGACTGGCCCTCACTCACCTCCTCCTAAATGCCTATTAATCCCGTATTTTCCTTGCTCTATTTTCCAGAAAATATTTGACATGGTGAAAATTCTTTAAAATTATTAAATTTTTGTTATATCTAGGAATATTGGTACTTTAAGAGGATGTAAGAAGGCTCAAAATAAATAATATACTGCTCATGATAACAAATCTTGGCACAAGAACTTCAAAGATAAGTTTCAGGAGGCAGGTGGCTTCTCCTTGTAGGCACATGACTTAGAACTGCACACTGACCTGGTTCTATTGAAGCTACTAGCAGGGACAAACCACTTCTGAGGATTCTGTATTTTTTATCCTCTTCCCTCTTACCTCTCTATCCTTCCTTACTTCTTTCTTCCTTCCTCCTCCTCTCCCTCTTTCTTCTCCTTCTTTCCTTCCTTGCTTTTGTTTTCTTTTTCTGTCTCTTGAAGAGGTAAAAACGAATCAGTTACTCTAAACCAAAGTAGACTTGGCCAATTTGGTCTGTGGAAGACAGGCAGTGTCGATTATACAATGCATCTTATTATAGTAGAATTATTTGAAAGTATTTATCAATACTCATTCAAATTTATATTTCCCCAAGTGCTTAGCACTTAGCATTGCCCTCTACATAGGAAGTGTTCAAAAATATTTTTCAGAGAATTTGAAAATGTTTTTATCATTATATAGTGTCATAAGAAATGATGATTATTGTAGTTCATTGGGATTTATGATTCTTTTCCACTGTAATGTTGCATCTTCATCTCCTTCATTCATTTTGTAATTCTGCAGTCTATTGTTGAGTATTTACTTTGTGTCAGCCCCTGCATTCAGTGTAGGGGATGCAGAAAAAAGAAAGAAGACAATTTCTATCCTGAAGGAATTCCACTGTGTAGTAGGGGGGAGAGATGAGTGAATACAATGCATGAGGTATATATGTGACTGAGATATGAGACAGGCATTGAGCACATTGGATCACAAAAAAAGGAAAAAGGAAATTTGGTTCAGACCAGAAAAGATTGTCTGTGCAAGTAATTAAGTGCATAGCAAGCAGCCAAATGAAATATCACGGACATCTCCGTTCGGGCGGCTATAACAAGTTACCATAGATTGGGTAGCTTAAACAACTTACAGCTCTGAAGGCTAGGAAGTGCTGTCCAAGGTGCTGGCCAATTTGGTTTGGTGAGAGCCCTCTTCCTGGTTTGCAGATGGATGCCTTCTTGGTGGAGAAAGAGAAGGCTCTGGTCTCTTCAATCCTTTATAAAGGCATCAATCTTATCCTGGGGGCTCCACCCTCCTGACCACATCTAAACTCAGTTACCTCCCAAAGGCTCCTGCCTCCAAATACTGTCACATTGAAGTTTAAGGCTTCAACATATGAATTTTTTGGGGAAAAACATTCAGTCCATAGAAATTTGAAAAATTTCAGAGGCATACAACAGTATGGGATATTTGGAGAAAAAACTCAAATAGTGCTATTCATCTGTATCATATGGTCCTTATGAACAGGAGTCAAAAATGATGCTGGTACCATCAACAGTAAACTACATGAATAGATCATGGTATGCTCTTACACTGGAGCACTAACAGCTGCAGTTCTCACACTCTACCAGGCATCATAATCACCTGAACAGCTTGCTGAAACACAGAGTGCTGGGCCCCACTTCAAGACATTCTGATTCAGCAGGTCTGGGGTAAGCCCTGAGGATTTGCATTTCTAACAAGATCTTAGGTAATGCCTATGCTTTGGGTCCAGGGACCATGCTTTGAGTAGCACAGCTATACAGTGATGTGAACGAATGAACTACAATACGAAGGAATTTCAGAAATGTAATGTTGAGTGAAAAAAGCCAGACACTAAAGAACACAGTTGGTATTATTCCATTTACACAAAATTCAAAAGCAGGCAAAATTAATCTATGCCATTAGAAGTCAATATAATGGTCACTTTGAGGGTGGTAGGTGGTGAGACTGTATGGGGTACCAGAGAAGCTACTTGGCTGCTTTGTATCTTTACCTGGGTGCTGGTCACATGATTGTACACAGTTTTTAAATATTCCTAAAGCTGCACTCATATTATAATTTTGCAATTTCTTCATTGTATATTTAACATAAAACAATGATGGAGGCATAGGTAGAACCCAAAACCCCAGTTATTGAGTATTTTCCTTGTTCTAGATGCCATTATAGACATTGTCAGTGACACAATAATAAAAATGACACAGTTACTGCCTTCAAATAAATCATGGTTTAATCAGAGAATAAGACACTTCAATAAGAAAGATAATGATTTATGACAAAAATGGTATAAAGTGCTGCAGAGTTTTGAAGGAGAGAAATGTAACTTCTTGTTTAGAAGATCGGCATAGGCCATGATGAGGCAATAGTAGTTGAAATGGAACTTGGAATGATGTACAGTTTTCACAATTGATTTGGCTTTGTATTTAAAACCATTCTTTGCTTTATCCAGGGTCTTTTAACCAAGCTCCCATGTTTCTCTCAAGTGGCCTTTATATAGGCCTTTTATTATACTCCACGTTCAGCTGACTGTTGGTAGTCACTGTCGAAGAGAATTTCATATATCCTATAGTGCCAATAGTTTCCAACAGACTATTTCAAATATAACCTTCAAATTTGGTGAAAATATACCTAGTTTATTTGATGCAATAGCTGAAAAAATACAAAAAGTGGGCAAATACAACTAAAGTTCATTTTACTAATACAGGCAATGAGA
Organism: Propithecus coquereli; assembly: GCF_000956105.1. Lineage (NCBI taxonomy): Eukaryota > Metazoa > Chordata > Mammalia > Primates > Indriidae > Propithecus > Propithecus coquereli. The sequence goes on from NW_012142412.1 coordinate 1,319,719, forward strand.
TGAGGTATATTCTTTCATCCTATGTCCAAGGGCACAAATATTCATTCCCTGTTCTATTTCATAAAAATATGATCAGTTATATTGTTAAATATAGCTCATCTGAGACTACATTGGTAGCAAAGGACAGAAGAAAAATGCTGTAATAATAAATTTTCAGCTGCAGGGATGGCCCAAATATGAATATAAATATATTCAAATTAGATAATTTCCATGAATAACTTTAAGTCAACAAACTATATCTCATTGCCCTTTTAAATTTTAAAGTTCAAGGAAAATTTACAACTGACAACTGTACACAATACAATCCCATCCAGTCTCATATTCTGCTCAAACACAGGTAGGAGTCTCACTTAGGTATCTGTGTTATAGTTGCTGCACTATTCTGCATCCCCATAAAGGAATTATCAGAGTTCCACTTTTTCTGCATCCTTGCCAGTACTTGGTATTGTTAGTATTTTTTATTTTGGCCATTCTAATAGGTATGTGGTAGTGTCTTGTTTGGTTTCATTAGTTTGTATTTCCCTAAGGAGTAGTGATGTTGAGTACCTTTCCATATACTCATTTGTCTATATGTCTTCTTTGATGAAATAGGTATTCGACTGTTTTATTAATTTTTAATTGAGTTGCCTGATTTCAGTATTGATTTTTGATAGTTCTGTATTCTGGTTTAAGTACTTTGTCAGATAGATGTTTTATACATACTTTTCTCAGTCTGTGGCTTTTGCGTCTGTTTTCTTAACAATATCTTTCACAGAACAAAAGTTTTAATTTGGATAAAGTTGAATGGATCAGTTACTTTTATTTTATGAATCTAAGAAATCTTTGTCTAACCCAGGCTCACGAAGATTTATACTAAGTCTTTTCTAGAAGTTTTACAGTGTTAAGATTTATATTTTGCACTATAATACTTTTCAACTAACTTTTGTATAAGATGAAAATATGTATTCTTTTTTTGCATATGTGTACTTGTCAGAGCATCATTTTTTGAAAGACTGTTTTTCCTCCAATGAATTTCTTTTGCACCTTTGTCAAAAGCCAATTGGCCATACATATGTGTCTCATTCCAGAATTTCTACTCTGCTCTGTTGGATTTATATGTCTCCTGCTTAGTCAATACCATATGTATCATAAATTTTAGCCACTATTAGTTATATCACCACAATTATAAACATAAAACCACTGGCTATATCTCAATGTCAAACATGATTACTGATTATTTAAGACTTGAAATCAGGTAGTGTCAGTGATGAAACTTTGTTCTTTTTCAAAATTGTTTTTGGCTATGTTATTTCTTTTGCATTATCTTATAAGTTATAGTCTATTTCTACCATATATTATATTTCTACAAAATGTATTGTCTATTTCTGTCAAAAATCCTGTTGTGGTTTTGAATAACATTTTTTGAATCCATATAAAAGTTTGAGGAAAATTAATAACTGAATAGTATCGAGTTTTTAAGTGTATGAAAATCTCTCTCTATATATATGTGCATGTGTACCTGAACATGCATGTTGTGTCAAACTACACGTACACACACATAAATGTCTTATCTGATTTATTCATCAGTTTTATAGCTCTACACAAATCAATGAATCAATCCTGTATATGCTTGGTTAGATTAATTCCTAAATATTTTGTATTTTATGTTATTATAATTTGCACTATTTTAATTATTTAAATTTGACTGTTCATTGCTAATATATGGAAATATAACTGATTACATTCTGTTGTTCTTGTATCTTGTGACCTTGATAAAGTAACTTATTAAGGAAAGTAGCTTTCTGTAGATTCCTAAATATAATAACTGAGAATAGAAAAGGGTTTTATATCATATTTTTCAATCTGCATATTTTTTATTTCTTTTTCTTATCTGGCTGGGACCTCCAACATGATGTTGAATAGGAGTAGTGAGAATGAACATTTTGCTTGTTCCTGATTTTAGGGTAAACATTGAGTGTGATGTTAATTGTAGGTTTTTTGCAGATGTCTTTTATTAAATTAAAGTAGTTACTTTCAATTTTTAGTTTGTTATGAATTTTTACTCATGTTCAATTATTAATGGTTAATTGTTAATATGCTAAATTTTGTTAAATTATTTTTCTGTGCTTGTTGAGATGATAATATAGGTTTTCCTTCTTAATCTGTTGGTATGATTTGGTATGATTTCTATTAATCGAATTTCAAGTGTTGAACCAGTCTTGCATTCTTGGGATAAATCCCACTTGGTAATCATGAACATTGCTTGATATGATTTGTTCATATTTTCATGAAGATTTTACATCTAAGATCATGAAGGATATTGGTTTATAGTTTTCTCACAATGCTTTTTATCTTGTTCTGTTATCTGTGCAATCATGGCCTCATGAAATGGGATGTTGTAACTATTCTGCTATTTTCTGGAAGAATTTGTTTAGAATTAATATTTTTCTTCCTTAAATGTTTGGTGCTATTCATATTGAAGACATTTAGGCCTACATGTTCCTTATTAGAAGAGTTTTTGTTGTTGTTGTTTGTTTTTCAGAAATTGGATTGTAATCTATTTAGACAAAGATTTCTTTGGGTTTATCTGTTTGGATTTATTTTAGCTTCTTGAAAGCTTCTGTGGGTTTATGTCTCATGACAAATTTGGGAAAATTTCAGCCATTATTTCTTGATATATATTTTTAGTTCCATACTCTTTTTTTTCTCTCCTTTTAAAAGGAAAGTTTTTTTTTTTTCAGGATTAAGAGCATTTATTATTTGTTATAAAATAATGATACTGTAGCAATCTACATATTTTACTATGATTTTCACACTTTGAGATTACATGTTCTACATACTTGTTCTTACCATATTCTGTGGGTTTTTTTCTTGACAGCTTTAGTGAGATACAATTTACATATCATAAACTTCACCCATTTAAAGAGTACAACTCAATAGTTTGAAGTATATTCACAGATATGCGCAACCATCAGCACGGTCAAGTTTATATCGTTTTCATCACCTTGCAAAGAAATTTTGTACCTGGAATTAACATTCTCCTATCACTTCTTTTCCTGCCCTCAGACCTGAGCAACTACTAATCTACTGTCTGTCCCAATAGATTGCCTATTCTAGATATTTAATAGGAATGGAATCATATAATATGCAGTCATTTGGGGCTGGCTCCTTTTACTTAGCATACTACTTCAAACAAAAATGTTAGCTACTACCAGTGTTCTTTATGTAACACTGGAGTAAAAAGGATAAGAAAAAAAATAGCTAAGACTTAGCCTCTGTGTTTCCTACCTCTGCAGCTGTTCCTGAGACTACCTAATATAGACAGGCCATCACAAGTGGGTCCTTTGGATGGAAGGTTTAGAGCATACTGGCAGTTAAAAATCCCCAAGCCTGTGCTAACACAAGATAAAAGTGTTACAGAGTGTCTCATCATGGCAGAATTGCTACATAAAATAAAAATAGGAAATGAGATCAGTTCCAACCTGTGATGTGGTTGCTGCTGAGACCTCAAATGATCTTTTCTGGAGCTCTGAAAAGCAAGTTAGTGAGTGGCTCCCTTGTCAGCCAAGCAAGGAAAGCAATTTGACTATGGCAAGGTAATTCAATCATGTTTGACTTCAGCAGCTAAAGAAATGTGTCCAATTTTAAAATAAACAAATGAGTTTATTAGGACATAACCCCATGGTAACTCAATGAGCACATGTAACACTTTTACACCATCATAAAGTCAAAAAATTAAGTCAAACGATCCTAAGCTGAGTATCATTTCTACTAGCGTCTGTACCTTAGTAGAGTTTAAGTGTTCTCCTCACAAAAAAATACTAAGTGTGTGAGGTAATGCATATGGTAATTAGCTTTACTTAGCCATTCCATGATATATACACATACCAAAACATCATGTTGTACACTGTAAATATCTACAATTTTTATTTGTCAATTTATAAAAAAGGACTACTAGTTTTTCTGCAAGAATTTTTGCTCAAAATGTTGAAACATTGAGGGCAACACCAATTGTCAATTAAAAAACAAGGCAAACAATTTGTTCTTGATAAATAGACACATGTGACTAATATTGCTTGGATGTCATTGTTCATTAAAGGAGTCAACGCTGAACTTGAAGTCACTGAAGAATTAGCCTTTATGAATAGTCTGTGTGGAATAACTACAGGCAAGAATATTTTCAAAGGTGAAAAACATTCATTCAGTACAACCTGAAGTGAAATCTGCTAAGATGGGTCACAGCTGACGGTGATAAAAGTATGTAGGGAAGATAAAACGGCTTAGTTGGAAAAATTTACAAGGCCTGTGAAAATGTATGGTATGTAAGGCTTGTGGTTATTCACTGTAGCATTCATCAGCAAATATTTTGCAGAAGGTATTTGAGATTATCATCTATTATTAAACAGTAGTGGAAATAGTGAAATTTAGTCACGCTCATGGTCTTAGCCCTTGTTTGTTCTAGAATTTTTGTCAAAAAAGTTGAATGTACTAACTTGCCCCACCAGCCATACCAGCAATTACATGGCTTAGCTGGGGTAAAGTTTTGCTGTGAATTTTTTAGCTCGAGGCCAAGATTGGAACTTATCTGAACAAGAGCTGCCCTCAATCACTATTACTGAACACTGAGTGGTTTCGGAAATTAGCCTTTGCTGCATACTTTATCATGTTTCTTAATTAATTCCACCTAAAACTACAAGGCAAAACAGTGCTTATATGTGAAACTTAGACTATAGTAAAGTCATTTAGACAACAAACATTGTTTGAATCACAAATAATGTCAAGCTGCTTCATACATTTCTTGTGCTGTCAAAAGTTAAAACAAGAAGTGAGATCTCTATTTCTACACAAATTTGCATGGAATATATTTTCTGAGCTTGAAATACAGTTTCAGCAGCATTTTTTGACCTCAATGCAAGTGCAAAGGAAATTTCCATACTTGACAATCCACTTAAATGTGCAGTTGAGGACCTTTCACCTAACCTTCAATTGAAACAGATTAATATGCAGTGTAACGACATGCCAAAACACCAATATCAAGCAGGAATCTAATAGAATTCTATAAATGCCCTGAAATTGATGAATATGCTCAATTAAGATCCTATGCTCATCGAATGATATCAGTATTTGGCTGTAAATATCTACATGAAAAGACATTTTCAAAGACAAAATATGTAAAATCTCATTACAGATTAGCATTAACAGTTGAACATTTCCAACCGATTTTGATTATAGAGAACATTAATGCTGAACTCCAATTAAACAAAATATTATCTCCTCCAAAAAGAATTCCATTCTTCACATTAGTAGGCCTGCATTACCAGAATTACTCATTATTATTATATTTAGAATATTGTTAATAACGTATTTTTCTCTTCGTATGTACCTACATGATATCCTTGGTGTTTTCTCTTGGCTTGTGAGGTTTCATGCCTACCACGACGACCAGTCCATATATGGGCACCTTGGGCAAGAATTGGAAAGGCCTGGGCTAGAGGTTGACCATGGAGTGGATCATTTGGTTAACTTAATTACTGACAGCCTTCTCAACACAGATATTTTCTGGTCCTATTTCTAGAGGTCTATTCACCAACTGCTCCCATCCACCACTTTGATAGCTTGTTTCAATTTTTTTTTTTTTTTTTTTTGGCTAGATTTCCAACCTATTAGCCACTGCTCATGCATAAGTATAGATACATACTTTAAGCCACCTCTCATTTTACATGAAACAGAACACCATCTACTGAGTTAACAACGCATACGGGGAGGATTTCCCTTCCCCACTGCTTTCCAGGGCCCCTCCGAGGTACCACCATCTTTCGGCTGCTGCCTGCGTGTCATACAGATCCAAATGCAAAGCAAAACTATAGTTCCCATAACAAGTCATAGAAGACTCACCATGAGTTAAGAGGTACGTTGAAAGAGAGTCAGAAAGGTGGTAGGAGCACTTACCAAGACAATCAGCACCATCTGTGAGGTCTATCATGCCTTTTGGATCTGTTTGGACCCACTCTTGTAAGTACATTTCTATTCTACAATTAAATCCCTCTATCAGTGTTCAATTTTATGGTTCAGTGAACTAGATAACATCCAGGTAACGACGGACAGTTCAAGTTGTGTAATCAGTGGTGCCACATGGCCAGCAGCTATGAGCCTCCCAAGAGGTCCAGTTAGCACAAGGCCATTGATGTAAGGGACGAACATGATGTCCTGTGGAAAACAAGACTATCAAAGCCTCTTCATAGTAAATCGTGACATGGGCTAAGAGATTTTCCAAAGTTTTGAGGCAATATGATAAAGGAAACATAATTTCTTTCACTAGAAAGTTAACTGCTTCAGGTAACCTTTTTAAATAGTGATGGGGAGGCACACACAATGACATAACTGCACAGCTGTACCATAGCCTATGTCGAATTATTTTAATTAAGACACTAGAAGTAGAATTACAGGTGTAAACATCACCTGATGAAGATCGTTTATGATAATTACCCAGAACCCTTATGACTTTTTCACTGGACCTGATAAATAGGGCTGTTTTATGAATCACAGTCTCTGCCTCTCAATTGTTTGATGGTGAGCTTAATCTTGGAAACTACCCCAAAACTAGAGTTTTATGGTTTCATATCTTGGTGAGCAGACAGGGACAATTTTAGGACCTTTCACTTGGCCCTCCTACGAAAACAGCCCTCACTCTTTGGGTTAGGTATTAATGTAGTGATGTTGCCAGCTACTGATTATATCTATTCTTCCAGTATTTTGGGGGCTGGAGAAATGACTATTGAGTGGGTATATTCCAAATGTTAGACATGAACTCAAGACAAGACTCTATTAGACCTCTTAATTCTATAAACCCCAAAGTGGCATGAGTGATGAGTGTCAGTTCAGAAATGGTATCTAGTTAGAATAACCATACAATTTATCACGTAAACCAGGACATTTTTTAAAGTGAAGTTGACATTACATGAACAAGATTCTGTGCCAATAAGCATAAACCAGGACTGCCCCAAACAGCAGCCGTGTATGGACACTCTCCTGATGGGCAGATTATCTGGACAGTCTTGTTTTCTCAGTATGCAGTTATCCCAGTAAATGGGTCCAGTTTGGTAGAATTTTTGCCAAACAACCTGGCTCTTTATCAATGGAAGAAGCTCTGTTTTTGTTACTTGTCTTAAGACTGGATACTGAATAAATGATCAGAATCCCCACATGGGAAGCTAAGGTGGATCAAGGTCATTGTACCCACTAAACAAACAATAATAGCAATGAATATTAACAAAGAACAATAACAACTATTTATATATGCATATATATGTGCCCAAACTATGCTTATTGAGTTGCCCCTATATTTTCTAATCTAAAGACTCAGTGATTAATTAATAATCACCACAGATTTTGCAAGCCAAAACAGTCTGAGCACGCTGAATCAGTGTGGGTTACTGTGGAAATGGCAGAAGGCACTTCTGTTGTTTGAGCACCACCTGTGGGCCCCTCCCGCTCTGGACCCTCATTATTCCCACTGAGATCAGAGACTCAATACCACCATCATAGGCACCTGCAGAGGACAGGCACCACAGAGCTAGACAAGGCATTTCTGAGTGCCTGTTAAGGGTCCTTCAAGTGTTCATTCCAAGGGAATATTTTTAGGGAGTGGTTGAGCAGGTTGCAAACAGCGTATCCTTTCTCTCATTCCCAAATCCCTGAGCCTTCAGGTTCCTTCCATTCAAGGCTGCCATGGAAACTTCAGGATTTCTGCTCCTTCACTCTAGAGCAGCGGTCCCAAACCTTTCTGGCACCAGGGACTGGTTTCGTGGAAGATAATTTTTCCACGGACAGGGGTGGGGGGTAGGGGATGGTTTGGGGATGATTCAAGCACATTACATTTATTGTGTACTTTATTTCTATTATTATTATATTGTAATATATAATGAAATAATATACAGCTCACTATAATGAAGAATCAGTGGAAGCCCTGAGCTTGTTTTCCTGCAACTAATCTGCATTTGCAGCCACCCCCTAGTGCTAGCATCATCACCTCAGCTCCACCTTAAATCATCAGGCATTAGATTCTCATAAGGTGTACACAACCTAGATCCCCCACGTGCACTGCTGTTTACAGTAGGGTTCATGCTCCTATGAGAATCGGATGCCTCCGCTAATGTGACAGAAGGTTGGAGCTCTGGCAGTGATGTGAGCAATGAGAGTGGCTGTAAATACAGATGAAGCTTTTGCTCACTGGCTCCCCTGCCGCTCACCTCTCGCTGTTGCGGCCCAGTTCCTAACAGGCCACGGACCGTACCAGTCTGCAGCCTGGGGCTGGGGACCACAGCTATAGAGCACATTTAGGTGCTGGTTTTCATTAACCAATTCAGCAGACAATTGTGGCCATTCTCAAGTACTCAATAAATCCCAAATTCTGAGGTTGTCCAAATACATGAATAAATTTCTCCTAATCTGAGTATTAGAGCCCACCTATGTTGCTCTAACATATTCTAAGTGCACTCTTCCATATTTTCCCCAAATTCCTGGCAAAACAAAATAGCAAGGTCCCAGAACTCCTTTAATGTTCTCTCTCTACCAGACAAATCTTTTTGGGTCTTATGTGTGGAGGAGGGTAGGGGGTGGCTATGTGGAGATCTAAATCTCTTCATGGATCTGAACACAATGAGGCTTGACGGATGTTGTTCAACCTCAGGACAGTCATCAACTGTCTCAGCAACAGTCATTGAGAAGTTTTTATAAGAAGTTTTGTTTTCTCATTGGGGAGAGGAAAGATGGATAACAGCCTCCCTTGGCAAGAGATATCTGGAAATTTAAAGTTTTCAGTATCTTCTGTGTCTTCCAATTTGATCCTATTTTACAACTCAGGAACTCAATCCTTTCCCACAGCATGAGATACTGGATGAGTTTAGGGTCAGTGCTGACCCTCTACGGCACTTGCAGTTAGATTTGGTATAACTGATCTCAGCCCTATCTGCCTGGCAAATTCAAGTATGCCGTGGAGGCTTGTGCTTTTCCAGGCATGGTCTGAATCACATATCCATGGTCTTCCATTATCTCTTTCCTTGTGTATGTGCTCTAAGGCCTTCTGAAGCTGCCAGCTGATTCCACAATCTTTATAATCAGTATTGTCACCAAAGCAATTAATGCCAAAGTCACTCAATCTTTAGACATCCTGCCCTTCCCTTATGCTCATTCTCTTGTCACAATGGTGATGATTTGAGTAATAGTGTTGTCACCACATGTGCAGTTTCCAATTTGACTCCAGGAGGAAAGTCGTTTGTGCCTCCCTCAAATATGGTAGCAACCCAATTCTAGAATAATGCAAGGGCTTCTTTCCAGCAGCTACGTCTGGTAATAGTCATTCTACAAGTCATAGTCCTAGCAGGAAAGAGAGACAACACTGGTTGTTAAGGAACTCCTTGTTAACAAGGAACTCCTCCGGCTAACAACAATAAGCTGGCAACCCTTCCGGCCTCCTGACAGGAGTCAAAGCTTTGGGTGGAGGAAGTACAGCCAGCCCACGCAACCCTGCTTGGAGGAAAATGGTGAAAATATGCCAAACTCATTCTCTTTCTACCGCCCATTGATCGAGTCCAACTAGAAGCCAGAAGGCATGGGAGCACGATGGTGCAGCCTGCGTCAGTCGTCCAGGCATCAAGGTAGGAAGGGTGGAAATTGGATCCGTATCACTTGTGACACAAAAACATGCTATTCTCTTGGTGACTGTAATAACCTAACATTTTACAAACTGCACAGAAAGTTTTAAAATGAAAGCTGTCTCCTTCTCCTCACCAAATCCACTCCAAAGAAATAAAACTTCTTAGAGTTTGCATAATTTAGTTTTTTCAAACTTTAACTTTTGATAATATATTTAACATGCTGGACCAAGCTCATCTGAATCATTCTGGTATAATTCTATGAAAATGTGCATAAAATACTATCATTTGAATATTGCTGAGATTAGATGGACAAAGTTAAGTGTATGTGGGAGTGGGGGTGTTAAATGTCAAAAATAAAGAGAAAACTTAAGTCCTGAGCATTAAGTGCAAGTGTTGAAGCTGCGGTGGTTTAATCAGACTGAGATATGCATTCTAGTCTTTAAGAGAGTGAGGTTTTAATGCCGGATAGGAACAGAAATTGTGGCCTCCAACCATGATGACACAATCATATAGAATTGGGGCCACAGCACAGAGTCTGCGCTTTGAAAGAAGTGCCGATTCCATGGACAAGGATGAGAATAGCTCTGTCCACTGATCCAGAGATGTGTTGGGTGGAGCTTCCTCTGCCAAAGACTCCAAATGGGAAAAATAATCTCCCATTACAAAAACCAAAGTGCATGCTAAGCACAAGTATGGCATCCACATTATACTAACTGTGTGGTGTGGGAATCCCAGCTTGAGATATTAATGTACAAACTGATTAGGTAATCCCCAGACATAAAACCATCCTCATGTAGCCATCTTATCTTTGATGAAGCAGACAAAAACATACACTGGGGAAAAGAATCCCTATTCAATAAATGGTGCTAGGAAAATTGGATTGCCACACGTAGAAGATGGAAACAGGATCCACACCTCTCACCTCTCACAAAAATTAATTCACAATCGATAGCAGGCTTAAACTTAAGGCATGAAACTATAAGAATTCTAGAAGAAATGTTGGAAAAACTCTTATAAGTATTGGCCTAGGCAAAGAATTTATGAAGAAGGCTCCAAAAGCAATTACAGTAACAACAAAAATAAATATTATACATGGGAACTGATGAAATTAAAAAGCTTCTGCACAGCCAAGGAAACAATCCTTAGACTGAACAGACAACCTACAGAATGGGAGAAAATATTTACATGCTACACATCCAATAAAGGACTGATAACTAGAATCTATAAAGAACTCAAGCAAATCAGCAAGAAAAATCAAATAACACCATTAAAAAGTGGGCAAAAGACATGAACAGAAACTTTTCAAAAGAAGACAAACTAATGGCCAAAAAAATATGAAAAAATGCTCAACATCTCTAATCATCAGGGAAATGCAAATCAAAACCACAATGAGATATTACTTAATTCCAGTGAGAATGGCTTTTATCAGAAAGTCCCAAAACAACAAATGCTGGCATGGATGCAGAGAAACAGGAATACTCATATACTGTTGGTGGGACTGAAAATTAGTACAACCTCTATGGAAAGTAAAATGGAGATACTCAAAGAACTAAAAGTACAACTACCATTTGATCCAGCAATCCCACTACTGGGTATTTACTCAAAGGAAAAAAAGACATTCTGTAAAACAGACACTTGCACTCGAGTGTTTATAGCAGCACAAATCACAATTGCAGATATGTGGAAACAACCCAAGTGCCCATAAATACATGAGTGGATTAATGAAATGTGGTATATGTATACCATGGAGTATTACCGAGCCATAAAAAACAGTGAATACCTCTTGTATTATCCTGGATGGAACTGGAGCCCATTCTACTAAGTGAAGTATCGTAAGAATGGAAAAACAAACACCACATGTACTCACTATTAAATTAAAACTAACAAATCAACACTTATGTGCACATACGGAGATAGCATGCACTGGAAATCAAGCAGGTGGGAGTGGGGAAGAAGGGAAGGATAAATTCACACCTATCAGGTACAATGCACACTATCTGGGGATGGGCATGCTTATAACTTTGACTCAAATGGTACAAAAGCAATTTATGTAACCAAAATGTTTATACCCCTGTAATATTCTGAAATTAAAAAAGGAATATCAAGAAAAGAAAACAAACAAAAAATAAACAAAAGAGTATAATAGACCTATCACCCAGTTTCAACAACTAATCATGTGCCTAAAAAAAAGTACATTAAAGATTTGATCAGGAATAAAATTACAGACTGCATAGCCAATGATGTATTATGAAGTAGACTCAGCAGAGGCATAAAACAGGAGGATTAGGCCCCCAAGAAAATAAGAAAGAACACAGTGAAAGAATCTGTTTACATTGGGATCAGTGTACTTTTCCTGGACGTGATTTTCCCCGGAGGTTTCTGTGGTGGTGAGCCACGCTCCTTTTCTACACCCCTCTGCTCGAGGCTCTTTCTTCTGTAGAGTTAATACAGGTGCCTCTACACAAACCCTCTGCTTCTGCCTCTCAGAATCTATTTGCCTCTGAAGGACATCTTCTACCACCATGAGTTCCGTTAGCTTCTCCCAGGCCACACTCATTGTGGGACACAACTCAAGTAACCCACTTTTTGAAGGTGTTCCAGTTTGCTGACACGTTTTTGAGATCTGCCAGCACTCAGGACTTGTGCTCCATGTCTTTTCACCTCCTCCTCCTCCCAATGCCTGCACAAGTGTGACAACTTTTGAACACTGCCATGGCTAGAAGTTTTCTAGAATTCCTGCTCTTCCTGATACTCCAGTGGCTGCTGCTTCCCATCATTATTAATATTTCTTGCCAGATTCTGCCTTGTTTTCAGCAGTACTTACACATAATTTAGAATTTTTAGTTATACCTCTTTCTTAGTTTCACTGATAATGTTTTTTTTTTTTTCCTTCTTACTTTTTTGGATAACTTACTTGGCCTTTCAAAGAACAAAATTTATAGCTAAATATCTATATTTACCACTGCTCCCTTAAGGAAATAAGATTTTGATCTTGTTTTTATAAATCTATCCTCATTTAGCTACCACTGTGATGATTACGTGGCTCACTTTGTGGAAAATAGAAAAGAATAAAAAGAGAAAGAAACTATCTAACACAGTTATATAAATTGTGTTCATATAAAAGAATTTGAATGTGAAGTTACTTATTTGGTCCAAGAGTCAATTTTATCTTTCTTTTTGCCATGTCATCTCTTGTGAAATTTTTACAACTGACATTCCTTCGTTCATCTTCTGTTATGGAAAGAGGAAAGTGCATGATAACAAGACATAATGATCAGACTGCAGGGAGGCTGAAACTATAGCCTTTGATTAAAACAAGTGACTTTTAGAAGAAAACCATCAGTTAAGAACCCATGGATACTTCCAGTTTCTGAGGCTGAGGGTAATTTTTACTGTGTTATAAAATGGAAAACACGATTTATTGTGCACATATATAAAATCATACACTGACAGGAAACAAGTCATACTCAATGAAACATCTATACCTAGGGTTATCCAGCTGAGACTATTGTCAACTTGAGTAAAGAAGTCTTTCACAACACTGTGTATTGTTATAATTTTTTCAAAGGCAAAGAGATTCCTGGGAAGTATCAATGCAGTTTGATAAATAAAGACTCAAAAGGAGTAATTCCATTACTGATTAGCTCCTATTTAGAATGTAGTTTGCAGAGCTATTTAAGTTCTTGGAAGTAGAGAATGTTATTTTGATGACAAGCTAAAGAACAAGACAGTCCTAAGGATTTAAGCTTTGTAGAAAAGGGATTTGATTTTTAAGAATCAAATGATCAAAGGATCTGACAGTTTGCAATGCAATACATTTTTCATGAAGATGCTATATGATTTAAAATGAGAAATTTAGAAGGATATTAGAGTGAAGGAAACTACTTAGTATTCAGGGAAAAAATGAAAAAAAGGAGGTGTCTAAATAAATAAGATATTTAGAATTTAACAGAGAGTAACGGTAAGGTAGATGGATAAAGTAAAAAAATGCAGAGTAACACACAGGAGGTAAGTTAAAAAATAATTTTGATGAGAACATGTTTTATTATGTTAAGTGAGTGTGTTCTGCATTTTCTTAGGTTGTTAGCATATACCACAGAAGAATGGCAACCTGAAAAGTTTAGTGTTATGCAGAAAGAAAATTTTGGTTTCCTAATACAAGCATGTTAATGGATAACTTCCTTTCCAGTCTGGATACATTTTATAGAAAATCACAGGGAGTTTTCAGAGCTTATTTAGGATATAAAATATTTCTTCTGATACCATATGAAATCTTCAGAGGGAATGATAATATTTTTCTCAAAAATCAGTGATGTGGGGTTGTTGATTTTTAATACATATCATACTACTTCAAGAATGAATTCTGTAACGTGAGTCCTCATCTATTAATATCAAAGAAAGATGGAAAGAGTCTATTAGTTGAATTGTGCCTCTCAGATATTTTTTTTCCAGTAATAGATCTCAGAATCACAATACTATCAATAATTAAGTAGTTCTCTTTCAAAACAAATAAATACACAAAAAGACACAAAAAGCATCATATTCTAGGGAAATAAATGACTTGGAAACTGGGCTACAAGGAAGAAATAGTGCACATAAAATTTAAAATATCATTAACCTCTTTATATGAAACAACTGAGCTCTGGAAAAGACATATTTGTCAACTCAGTAAGGAAATTGTTGCATTATAAGAGGAGATTGCTTGCATTTTTTTTAAAAAAAGTCAAATTTATGAGATGTATTAACAATACATTTTATTGTTATAATTGGATTCAACATGTTCTACCAGAGCAATAAGGAAAAACAGTAAGAGAGAAAAGAAAAACCTTTAATTTTAAAATTTTGCTTGCCTAGAAAAAAATGTATCTTTGGACTTAGGGGCTTAAAAAATGGTTTGTTAAACTACAGCCATGGGTCACTTAATGACGAGGAAACATTCTCAGAAGAACATTGTTAGCCAATTTCATCACTGTGTAAAAATGATAGAGTATACTCATACAAATGTAGATGATACAGTTTACAACACACCTAGGCTACATGACTAGCCTATTGCTCCTAGGCTACAAACCTCTACAGCATGTTACTATACTGAATACTGCAGGGAATTGTAACACAATTATACATCTAGATATGTATAAACACAGAAACGGTGCAGTAAAAATACAGTGTTATTATGTAATCCTGTGGAACCCCCACTGTATGTGCAGTCCGTTGTTGATGAAATGTCCATATGTGGTGCATGACTGTTTATGTACATTTGTGCCACCTTCCACTCCAGAATGGATGTAACCTAAATCTGAGATGTACTTATCCAGCATTATCTCTAATTAAATTTCCCTCATACACTCTAGTCTTCGCCCGACCTACACCACTCATCTTTCTTGGACCATGGTCTCACTCTGCTGCCTGCACAAATTTGCTCACCTTGTTCCTATCATTGGACTGCTCATCTGTCCTTCATTGCTCTACCCATTAGCACCCGAGGCACATTTCCTGGTCCACCTAGTTAAAACCTCACTTTCCCCCTGAAGTCTTCCTACCTAGTTAATCCCTAGAAGCAAATAATTTCTTTTATTTCTAGGCTACCTCATCTGTATTTGTCAGAACATGCAATAAATTTTTCCTTGTTTTATAGGATTTTATGAGCATCTCTTATTTCTGACGGTAGGCAGTACCATAGTGTATGGCAAGAGTCTAACCTTAGTCATCTTTATCTCCCCCACATGGAGAAGAGATCACACGTAGGGGACACTCAATAGATGACTGTCAAATTGGTGAAGGTCACACACCTTGTCAAGAATAGAATCAATATAAATACCTGAATTTGCAAACTCTCACAGAACATCCACTCCATAACACAGGTCTTTGATTTGGGGGTGATTAGAAAGAAAATATAAAAGCTACATGAATATTTAGAGGGACCAATGCATTCTGCTTCCGTGAGAAAAACCTCAAAGACTCACTTATGCTTCTTTACCCAGAATGATGAAGACTATAGTCCCTCTTTCTCTCCTCACATTGCGAAGAAATCACCCATAGAATACAGCATGGAACTTAAGGGAGATTATGTCAATTTGAGGAAATAAAAAATATCAAGACTTTGTATTTTAGTAACATTTACCACTTTATTAGTGTATCATGTTCTCAACATCAAATGTAACAAACACAGAGGAAGGAAGAGCTCTCCACAAATAAAATATGAATTTGAACAGCAGAAAAAAGGAGAAAAAAAAGAAGCAGAGGACAAATAAAGAGATCGACAATGAAATATATAAAATACGGAATATCTTGAGTGAATACTGAGATATCAGGAATAAGATAATCTGGCCTAATAGCCACTCTGGGATGTTTCCTCTTTTCAAACTTTTGAAACGTATTTTCAAAGTAAAATGGATTCCTTAATTGCCAGGAGATAATAATAATTATAAATATTCAAGAATTATGTTAAGAATGAACGTTCGGCCAGGCACGGTGGCTCACGCCTGTAATCCTAGCACTCTGGGAGGCCAAGGTGGGTGGATCCCTCAAGGTCAGGAGTTCGAGACCAGCCTGAGCAAGAGCGAGACGCCGTCTCTACTAAAAAATAGAAAGAAATGATCTGGACAACTAAAAAAATATATATATATATAGAAAAAATTAGCTGGGCATGGTGGCGTATGCCTGTAGTCCCAGCTACTTGGGAGGCTGAGGCAGAAGGATAGCTTGAGCCCAGGAGTTTGAGGTTGCTGTGAGCTAGGCTAACGCCACGGCACTCACTCCAGGGCAACAGAGTGAGACTCTGTCTCAAAAAAAAAAAAAAAAAAAAAGAATGAACGTTCACATAACTTAAATGCAAGGCCAACAGAAAAGTCCCATGGACTTTACTCTCTTGTCTTTTGATAAAATTAGATCATTCTGAATCATGTGAGGCAGCTGATGCCTAACACATCAACTGGGTCCTGAGGAAATAAAAAAAGTTCTTATTCTCTTGTTTAAGTTCAGATAAAATGTAAAAAAAAGAAATAAACAAAGAAAGAAAGAAAGAAAGAAAGAAAGAAAGAAAGAAAGAAAGAAAGAAAGAAAGAAAAAATTCTAGGGTGTGAGGAAAGTCGGGAAGAAAAGCATTTTTTCTTTGTCTTTATTTTGAATGGGTGGTACACTTAGCAAATAAAAAAACAAGTGCTTTGTAGGAAAATGAGCGCTGTGGAAACTACATTATCAGTATTCATAGAACTCCCCTATTGGATTCGCTTCAAGTAGTTGTGACATTGAGCTCATGCTTCAAGGTAGCTAGCACGATGCACTAAGCCATAGATTTGGGTCTCATAGCAGTTGGATTCCCGTGGAGCTCACTCATCTCCCCTCCTCCCTCTTTCCAAATTCCCTCTTCTGAGAAGGTCCAGAGCTTCCACACATGAAGGGGTTGGGGGCACCTGCCCCCGATGCAGGATTTGGGATGACCTTTGCTAGTGGACTCTTACTAGGACAAACAACATAGGACACTCATAGTCCCTGAATTCAGATGCAACACAAGAGATGTATTGCTTTAGTTTTCTGTGTTATATTTATATGAAATGTAACTTAAAAATATTTTATAGTTAAAATTATTGAGGGGAGTCATCAATCATCAATAGAGTATAAAAGCTAGCTGTTCTCTTTGACATTTCATCATCTTTTGCTTTTCAATGCATTTTAACCTACCTTTGTCATTTGATAGCCATAAAACCCTGACGGAGGGGTACTGATATTCACATTTTGCAGATTAGAAAAGTGAAGAGGCTCAGTGACTGTCTCAAGGAAACAAATGGAATTAGTTTATCAGGAGTCCAGTCACCACTGAAACTCAGGGGTCTTGATCTAGGGTTTTATTCTACTACATTATGGCTATATTCTTAAGAGTTAATTGCTTAATGTGACTAATGAAAATACAAGGTCCAGGTAATTTGTGGGCACTTTGAATTTGTCCTATTTTTCTTTCTTACCTTAGCACAAGGTACTCTACTAAGCAGTGACAGAAAGAAAAATTTTTTGGAAAAGATAAGTCTCACAAAGTGCACTACTATTTCCTCTTCCTTCCCTTTCACATTTATAGAATTTTAAATTCCTAACAGATTTAGCCTCAGCTAGAAGGAAAAATGTAATAATTTCATATATATAATACATCTTACAATGCTATGCATTTTGTTTTATTCCATAACAATGAGAAGTTGAGACTTTTATACTCATATATTCATTTTGTAGACAAGAAAATAGAATTAAAAGACGTTAACTAATTTGCATAATTAGCAATCGAGGTACGCAAATTGGCTCCAAAGTTTGTTTGTTTGTTTGTTTTTCAGAATAGTTTGCTAAGTTAGTCCCTCTCCTGTTTTTCATTAGATAACTCCTATGAAACTTTTCCCTTGTTTATGGCCCTGCAGAGAATGTTCTTTACGTCTCCAGAGTGTAAAAGGCAATTGCATGATACTCTAAAGAGCACTTGCTAGAAGAGATGTCTCCTTTCTCTCTTCTTCACTTGATGTTCTTATATTTCCCTCAAATGCAGTATCTGACATAATTTTTAAGACAAAGCCTCTTAAGTTGAATCCCACTATATGTGAATAATGAACTGTTATTCCTATTATATGGAATTAGCTTTTTAAATACAATGATGATAGAAGAATTTTGGATAAATGCTTTGGGCAGAAGGATCCTCAATTTATATGGTTGCATTTCCTTTTATGTGTTAAAATTGGTCCTTCTCCTGATGAGTATTTGAATCACTTGATTTGACAGGTCCCAAAGAGGAGGAAAGGGAGGGACTTGGTCTGGAGACCAGATCTAAGAAGGTCTAATGAGATGGAAGCTACAGGGCTAGTTATTTAACGATACCAATAACAAAGTTGGAGCAGGGCAAGTACAAACCAGGTTGTAAGTTCAAAAGGAGAAGACTTGAAAATAGGCAAAATAGGTGGGTAGAAATAGAACATATAAGAACATGGTTTCAAGCACTCCTAGGAGCTTTCTACAGAGTTTCTGAGACAGGGAGAGGAGTATTGATGACTTGCGTTTATTAGTTTGGGTTTGTTGAGAAGAAATGAGAAAGAAGGAGTTTAAAAAGATAATATAGAGTTTCTATAGAGCCTACTAAATTCTGTAATGAAACAAATGTGTCCTACATGGGATTTCAAAATTTGATTAAAACTAGATTCTAGTGATTTTAGGGAAAATCTTTCCCTAAGATCAATGTATTGATCATATAGTCTTCGACAAAAATTGAGTTAGCCCTGGCACAATTTACATGTATAGTAAAAAGGATAGTGTAAATTGAATAAAGAGTAAACTAAAAGAATGTGCACCAATATTTAGATTTATGTTTTCAAAGATTATTTTTCTATGAATTTTTTGAGCCTTTTGATGGCAAATGTTTCATTAGAAGCATTGGGATTTCCTTTGCGATGATTTCCTCTCTTAAAAGAAGGACATATCAATCAGCCATGGAGACCATCTTCCACTCTCGATTAAAGTGAGAAAGTAGTATTAGATTGACACTGAGGTTTTTCTTTGACAGGAATAAAATTCGACAATTTCTTTTTTATTTTCAGGACAGAGATGCAAAGCACATTAAAAACCCAGAGAAAGCAGTCACTATTGTCCAAGCGCATTAACTGAGCATTCTCAGGTAAAATCAAGGTAAGTTTCTAAACAAGAGACATAGACCAAAAGCAATTATAAGTTTCTTTATGTCTATAAAGAAATTATGACTTTTGTTTGAATGGCACATTGTCATAATGCCTTCTTTGTGCTTGTCCAGGATGCCCCAAAACCTATATATGATTTTGGTCTTAGCCCAGGGCAACTGCACCTGTGTTGAACATATACCAACAGTTTAATATAAAAATCAATGTGCTTTTGTCATAGAAAATATCAGATCTATTATCCAAGTATTTCTGAAAAATATATATTCTTTTGAAGTTTCTTCATTGCTTATTAAATCTCCTGTCTTAGCCAGAAGCAAATTGAGTAGGAGTTTAGAGAACGTGACTGCAGGGTTTGCCCTCAGGGGCATTCCTGAGACTGAGAGGCAACTGAAGTTTAAGAAAAATACAATAATTTTATTGCCTAAGATGGAACTAAGTTTTCCTTAGAAAACCTAAGGGGAAGGAGACTTGGAAGTGGGAGGAAAGGAAAGCAGGGATGCATAGAGAGGGAAAGGAAAGGGAAAAAATAAGGGAGATTGTAGTAAGCAAGAGAAATGGAGAAAGTAAGAAAAAGACAAAGGAAAGCTGCAGAAAAAACCAGAAATGTGTTAGATTTAATATTTAGCCTGGTCCATCATTTCCCTCTATTTACTCTTTTTCTCTTATGATTTGATGAGATTATCATTCCCTTCCTACTCATTGGGAGTCACTACCTACATTTTGGCTCTTTTGCAGTGAATAATAAACAGACCCAAGACATCCCACTAAAATCCTAGTTCCTCCACCTAACTCTCTTCTTACAAAGTCAGAATATAGCACCATTTCCCTAGAGTGGAGTGAAGCTAGCGTACATTCTCACACATAGAACACAAGTGAGGAAAGAATTCCAGAAGGAAAGAATTCATCAACACGGCACAGAGATCAATCAAGAAGAAACATATCCACTGCAGTATATAGATGGTTAATAATTGAAAAACTTTACCAAATAAGTTTTAATGGATTTGGTGAATTTCAACACCTCATTTAGTGAATTGAAAGCTTATTAAAATTTTGTACATCTAAAAATAAATACCATTAAAAAGGAAACAAACAAGAAATCCCAAAAATAGTTTGTCACAAAATATATTAATGTAAGCAAAGAACAAATTGGAAGTAGTATCCATATAGCTTCCATGATCAGATGAGACACAAGAGAAGAAAATTTAATTTTTCTAAGAAGAATTAGGAAAAATTAGCAAACTCATAGCTTTATTTCAGCTGCATGGACAATTATGAGAAGCAAAAGATATTTGCATCTGTTGATCATTAATAGATTGTCTTTATTCAGACCAAAATAGGACTAGGACAAATGGAACACTATATAGATGTAGGACAAGATCCAAGATATTAATTTTGTTAATATTTTAATAATAAGTGAATACATATGAATATAAAGAAACGGTTTCTAATTTGCTCAAATGTAACAATTTTTTGAAGCTCTGTTGGTTTTAGATACTGCTATATTAAATAACCATTATGATAACATTGTATAATTTTGTTTTCAGGGAAAAATGTAGATCATTTTATCTACATGCGCATGACTCTGTTTTATTGCTCAGCTTGTTCAGTAAACACACTTTCCTAATGGGCTATCACCTTCACATTCAACCTAGGTAGATTTTATCTTCAACATATATAGATGGCCTCACCACTCTAATATCATGACTTTTTTCAAAAGGAAACAGAAGCAAGCATTGCCTTGCACTTTGATGGTAATGTATCAACCTGAGAGACTGAATATGCAGACACTAGTGAAACTAAATCTGGCAATACAACTGACCCAGGTAAGAAGCCCGAGAAGCGAAACCACAACCTTTGTTTCAATCACCCCTAAACAGTCAAGACCTGATTAAGGTCTGCGACCTTCTAATTAGAGACAAGCTAGAAAAAGCCAAATACACTCTCAAACCAATCACATAAGATGACCTGTTCTAGTTAGCCCACCACCATCTTCTCTGTATCAACAACCTCCAATCACAGCATATCTGAGGGCTTCTGGTTTTTCCCTCCCTGATAAAACTTTCCCACTTTCCTGCTTGCCTTTCAGTCTTGGCCAAACGAAAATGATGGTGACTAAATTTCTTACCATAGCAAGCCCCGAATAGATAGATTGTGTTCTCAGTTAGGTGGGCTTCATTGAGTTCCACAAACCCATCCTTAAGGCTGGTTAAAAAATCAACAAACCTGGCATTACATAGAGAGTTCCTCCTTCCTACTCCATTGGTTTCTGTAAGGAAGGAGTTTTTCCTTTCACTTTTGCCCTTTTCTTTCTCCAACCAGTGGAAGAGGAGTAAATTATCTGATAAGTAATCAGTAGGGATTAGTGCCCTGTTTCCTATTCAAGTGGACCTAAACCATCAAAAGCAATAGCATGGGTGTTTGAGAATTTTTCTTCTTCTATCTACGGGTTGAATTAGAGAGGTAATGGCCCAGGTAAGTATGTCTGTGTCTTAGTCAGCTCGGGCTGCTACAACGAAGTGCCATGAATGGGGTGACGTTAAACAACATCAATTTCTTTCTCACCGTTCTGGATGCTGGGAGTTCAAGGTCAGGGTACCAGCATGGCCACGGTCAGGTTCTGGTGAGGGCTCTTGCCAGGTTGCAGATGGCCATCTTCTTGTTGTATCTTCACATTCAGGAAAGAGGACTAGAGAGCTCTCTGCCGCCTGTTTTGTAAGGACACTAATCCCATTCATGAGGGTGTCACCCTCACAACCTAATCACCTTCCAAAGACCCTACCTCCTAACACTGTCACATTGGGAATTAGGGTTTCAACAGATAAATTTGGGGGGGACACAAACATTAAATCCATAACAGTCTATAAACCCAAAATTTCCTTGGTGCAAACACTTAGGGAGTGTTAGCTGGAGGTTAAGGCTATTTTTGAACCTAGGATTCATCAGCAATTAAGGTGACATTTTGGCTTCTATCTGCCTAATCATTTGGATTTAGGGAAAATTTTGACAGACTCCCAAGCACCAACAACAGGTTCCCCTGTTTTGTTTTGTTTTGCTCTATTTTCTGACATCAGAAAAAAAGAGAACTTGATCCTTCCCTACTTGACAGAACAAAACCCTGATAATTATAAGCCCTGTTGGGATCATACAAAGTTTCAGTTTTGTAGAATAAGTTCTGTTATTTATTTTGGTTTTTCTCCCCTGATGCTTTGATTTTTAAAATGTGGTCTCATCCTTTTTTTCTTTGTAATTTTACAAATTTATAATTTTTGCACATTCAATGTGTGGGTGTGTGCAAATGAGCTTAATGTACTTATGTTAATTTTCACACTGTTTTCTGCTGTGTTCCTGCTAAGCTGCTAAAATCAACTTGGAAAAAATGTCATTGCTGCTACCTGGGTATTAAAGAAATTATTATTTTTTTCATTCTATTATAAGAAAAAATAGTCATATTTTAACAAAACAAACTGTCTTGCATTATATTCTTTAACTTAAGGCCACTGGGTTAGCCTGGATGTGCTCACAGCTATACCAAAGTCTGTGACTCAAATGATGTTCCAGGGAGGAGGCAATGGGGTCTATGCATGTGGATGAAAAGTCAAGCCCAAGACAAACATCTTTATATGATGACAGCTTTATTTGCTTTGTCTAAGACTTGAAAACATTTTTTATCTTTCTCATATTTAACCCCTTAAATATTTATACAAGATTGAGTTAGCCAGTTTCTGGAAGTGTGCCTTGTAATGCATGGAAAGATGAGGCAAACAACAAAAAAAGAAGATTTATTTCCAATTCAAGCTAATTTGGGAGAAGTTTAGTCCTAAGTGAAGAAAATGCCCACACATGATTCCAAAGTTGTAAGCTGCCAGTGAATTTTCTGTAGAAATATGGCAGCATGTTCTGAATGTTTCCACTTTTTTTTTTTTCAGGAAACCAAAGAAAAAATAAGAAGAATAGGGGGGTATATATTTTTAGTGAAACTAGGAGTCAGAAAAAAATCGACAAATTCCAAGTAATATACGACTACAGCCAAACTCCTCTGAGGGCAGAAAACCCCTGGTGGGAAGCACTGATAGTCCTGCCAGCAAGGACTGCAGGGACAGAGGGCAGATGTGTTTGTTTTAATAGAACAAATCCTTGCGTTATGCTTATTATGCTCCAGGTAGTTTTCTAAGTGATTTACAAATATGAACTCATTTAAAACTCATGTATTTGGAAGAAGTTGATTTCAACCCTCACTGATGACTTTAAAGGATTCAAGACTTCAGTAGAGGAAGTAACTGCAGGTGTGGTGGAAACAGCGAGAGAAGTAGAATTAGAAGTGGAGCCTGAAGATGTGACTGAATTGCTGCAGTCTCATGATCAAACTTGAACAAATGACGAGTTGCTTCTTATGGGGAAGCAAAAACGGTGGTTTCTTGAGATGGGATTTACTTCTGCTGAAGATGCTCCGAATATTGTTGAAATGACAGCAAAGGATTTAGAATACTAAACAAACTTAGCTGATAAAGCAGAGGCAGGGTTTGAGAGGATTGGCTCTAAATTTGGAAGAAGATCTACTGTGGATAATATGCTATTAAACAGCATCGCATGAATCAGAGAAATCTTCTGTGAAAGGAAGAGTTAATCCGTGCAGTCAATTTCATTCTTGTCTTATTTTAAGAAATTGCCACAGCCACCTCAGTCTTCAGCAACCACTACCCTGATCATTCAGCAGCCACCAACATCAAGGCAAGAGCCTCCATGAGCAAAAAAATTATGACTTGCAGAAGGCTCGGATGATAAGTAGCATTTTTTAGCAACAACTTATTTTTAATTAAGGCATATACATAGTATTTTAGACATAATGCTATTGCACACTTAATAGACTACAGTATAGTGGAAACACAACTTTACATGCACTGGGAAGGCAAGAAAATTGGTGTGACTCGCTTCTTTGTGGTGGTCTGGAACCAAACCAGCAATATATTCAAGGTATGCCTGTATTTAGAGTCTTAATATTTAGAAAATATGTTCTTTTGAATGTACACTTACATTTATATATAAAAATAAACATTCTTGAGCATATTCATGTATCTATATGTCATATATAAGTTGACAACTTAAATTGTTATTAATTCCAATCTCTTCTGTGAAGCCCTTCCCTAAACTCCATACTTATAGTGGAATGTGTACTCAACACCTTAGTACGACAGTTTTATGTACACTTGACATGTCCAAAGCTCCTGATAGTCCCTCCCCTCCAAAACTGCTCCACCTGTCTTTTCCATCTCAGCATTTCCATCCTTTAGTTATTCAGAAAAAGCCTTAGCATCTTCTTTGAGTTCTTTCTTTCACCTAACTCTTCCATCCTTCAAATAATCCTTTCGTGAGACTCAAACATGTATCAGAAACCCAGAGATGGCTTCTCACCACATCTTCTGCCACCTTCTCTAAGTCAAGCTACTATAAGCTCGTACCTGGACCAATGCAAATGTCTCTTTGCAATGACTCTTGACTTTGCTTTGACTCTTGTCCCCATAAATCTCACCTCAAAACATCCGCAGGAGCAATCCTTTCTAAATGTAAGTCATGTCGTGTCACTGCTCCATTGGAAATTATACCAGTGGCATGCCATAGGAAAAACCAAAGTCATTGTAATGACCTTCAAGGCTCTAGAAGATTTGACCCTTCCATGCTCTTTCCCTTTCCTCACTCTTCTAACCACACTTGCCTTCAATCTGCAAGTGATTTTCTCTTGCCTCAGGGCCTTTGCACTTACTGTTTCCTGTGCCTGGTATTCACAAAGCTGCCTCTTGCCCCTTCTTCAATCTTTGTTCAAATGTCACCAACTAAGTGAAGCCCATCATATTGTCTATTTTTTGAGTATTCATTACCTTCTATTGAAACACTTGGCTTTTAACTTCCATGGGAGTAGACATTTATTTATACTTTCTACAGATTTATCTCAAGTGTGAGAACAATATCTGGTAAGCAGTAGACACTTAGTATATCTATAAATATTTATGAAATGAATGAATGAGGAAAACATCTAGTTTTAAAGGCAGAAAGAATATAACCCCTGGCAAGCATTTGGGAGTATGTAAAAGGAATGTACTGTGTTAACTGAGGATGTAGACAGCATCTTATAAAATTCATGTAATTAATAAAGCTAGTCTAGATAAAATAAACTATAAATTATTTTTGTGGTTATTGAATACAAATCATTTAATGCTATTTAGGTGAAACATGGCACATCATAAATAGGAAGGAAAAGAGAGAAAATGAGAACTGGCAAATATTTCACCCAGCAGGCTTTTTATGGAAATCTTTTTACAAAGAGAAGAGCTGAAATATGTGTCCCTGAAGAAAAGCGAGAGTAAAGATTGAAAGTAAGAAGTATGAATCCAATTGGAGAGCTGTGGTAACCACATATATTAAGATCTTCCATATAATCAATATCAAAGGAGTTCAAGAGAAATGAATGAAAATCAAATTGTGGGGTGGAAAGGCTCTTAAATTTGATCTCCTGAGTATTTAAGAGACATCTCACGCTCATAGAAGTTTCAATCTTTCAAGGCAGTTAGTAGCTACTTAATAGAAGGGCAGAACTAACAACACCTGTTCAACTCTCTCCTGCCATATCACCCACCAATGGACTATACGAATATGAGCATGCTTCAAAATGATTTTTGAAAATAGATACAATAGTCGTTTACCTTTGCTGCTTTTCCACGTATAGGGTGCTCTATTTTGCAGGCCAGTTATAATAGCTAAAGAATTAAAGAATTGGCACAGGGTTTATATATTATTTGCAGAATTTGTGTGTGTGTGTGTGTATGCTTAAAATAAATAAAGGGATGGTCTACATTACTAAGTGTGGTTGACTTGAACACACAGGATCAGATTAAAAATCTGTATTTTAAATGAGCATGGACCCCAAGTTCTGCTACATCCTGTGTCTTTGGCAATTATGAATTCAGTATGGATAATTAAACTCACTTGCTGAATAGAAAATTATCCATGATGTCTGTGAGATAACTTTTTGCATTCACTAATAGTATCAGAGAAGTCTGTAAAATTGAGAATTTTGAGACATTTTGAATATGTCCAAAAATAATTATAGAAAAAGTATCTATCCCATGTATCATTCTAGTACTAATCTTAGCAAATATAAATTTTAAACTTTTCCAAGAATGTGGTTAAGAGTCTTTTATATTCTTCAACATATTTTTATATCAAATTATCATTACATTTGAATATTTTATAGGCTGATTATCACAGTTAAAGTTAAAAAACTAACTACAAGCTTTGAATGCAATTTTAAAAATTTACTAAAACATAATAGAGCATTTTTAATATCACATGAACTTTTCTTTATCTGTGAGAGAAGAATTGATTGTGTGCATGATTTTATGTTTCTGCATATGTATGTTCATGCCAATCTGTGTATGGGACAAGAGAATCATATGCAGAGAGACATATAGATCCAGGAATTGTCTGTAGTGCACAGCCATGTATTTTGAAGCAAGTAGTTCTCAAACACTTGTTATCACCAATTTTAAGCGATATAATATTGAATATTCAAAACAAACACACAAAAACACCTAGCTTATAGGTACTGGTTGGATATTGTTATCTTTTAAGTGAAAGAACAAGATGATTTTATTTTAAAGACCAAGTTAAAGGTAAACATATGCTATGAGTATAAAAGCAGCTTTTGATAGCTAAGAAAGGAAAAATTACTTTGCAAATGCATTTATAAGTTTAACAGATCTAGTGGTGGATAATCTTCCCTTGAAGGCATTTTGTCTTAATAACATACAAAAATCCTCTTTGACACCTACACACGCACTTATTGTCAGCCTATATAAGGAACCATGCAAATATTCCAACTAAAAGCAGTTACAGTATTCACAAACTCCATTTATGTTATGTAAAGTGCCCAGTTAATTTTAGAACATTAACTCCTATGGAACTGGGGATATTTTTGTAACTTAACATGCCTTTATGTGCATCTTACAAAATGTTCATACATATTTGCAGAGAATATGAATGCATAATACAAACATCATGTGTATGTAATAGTTCAGTGTTATTTGGAACTTTGCATAAGAATGTTCATGTTTAATTATATAGAAAGATTACAATTTGTGGCTACTGAAGGGAGAATTGAAGTTCTAAGACCCTGTTTTCTCTTAGCAATTCAATAGAATGGTGTTGATATATTGACATAATGGAAGCAAAGGCATCGCCATCCCTAACGCTTACTAGCTGTGTGACCTTGGACAACTTATGTTAACTTTCCTTTGAATCTTAGTTTCCTTTTGAAATGTGAGGACACCTCCTGATAGATATTGCAGGGAAGATTAAATAAGAAAATGTTTGTAGTGCACTGTAGCACAGCATCTCACACAAATTAAGTTCTCTATAAATGGTGATTATTATTTTTCTCAGGTTTCTAATGGTTGCATTATCACTCAGCAAATTAAGTTTGGAGTCTTTTAAAAGCTGACCATTATTATTTTTCAGGTGGCCTTTATTGAATTTTATACTAAGCCAAGTGTTGGGTGAACTTAAAGAGAGAAAAAGGCAAAGAGGAGATGAATGTGTTTTGCTTTTACAGTTAAATTCCTACTGAAATTGCATAAGCATGGCCTTTCTTCCAGACACACACCTACATCTCAAACAATCACATTTTTAAATGCTAATATTTTTGAAAATATATTTTTAGTGGGAGGAAATTCTATTCTATTCATCCATATTTACGAAAATAAATTGAACATTTAATGCCACATTTAAAGCAGTTGTGAAGTCAGTAAAATAATTATGAAGGTCTTTGCTTTTATAGAGAAATATTCTCAGAGGAGAAAAAAGAATCAGTTGAAGTAGGACATGAAGAGTTTTCTAAGAAGCTTTCAAATTATGCTCTTTAAAGTCCTTCTATGTAGTAAGGTCACAACCAAAATAGTTTTAATTTTATATATTCCATAGGTAGCACATTAATTTAAGCATATTACATACTAGAGTTAGACGTTTACATGCTGCATGTTAGTGTAAACACATTCCAGTTTGTGTATATCATTGGTCTGCCAGGGGAATTCATTTATAGAACTCACTGAAAAGGTTTTAATGTATGAAGGATTTAAAAGATGTTGAGAGTATTTTTAATGTTTTAATTTAATACATATTTGGATAAAGTTATGTTTATTTTTATTTAGAATTGGAGAGAACATAAATGATGGATAAAAACTTCAAGTAAGTTTAAAATTTGAGAAATGCACAGTTACATATCATTGTTACACATGTTATAATCCTGAAATCAAATTTATTTTTTAAAAGAATTACATAGTTGGAAAGTCAGAGATGAAAATTTTTGACTTTTAAGCAATTTGATTTCTCAGTCTGCTCTTAAAACCCAGAGAATCCAACTTCTGCTTCTGACCAATCGAAGTGACAGGTACCAGATGCACATTTCCTATTTAAACAGCTGGAAAACTGTACAAAATATCTGACATATGAATTTTTAAACACTGGAAAACAGGCAATGCAGAGTATGATCTGCAAAAGAAGGGAAACCAACGAAGTAAGTCCAGCCATTGTAGGAGCTTGCAGCTGGGAAATGTTTACAGGTTTCAGTGCAGGAAGGAAAAATGCAAAGACAGCCCACAGGTCTCACTGACTTGAGGAGATGGATACCAGATTTTCGAAGAAAGGAAGGTGGCCAGAATTTGGGGGCAGAGTAACAGATAAGAGGGAGGAGAGAGAGAAAGAGAGTGAGTATGGGGGGGGGTGCTATAGACATCTGCCAAGGGCTCTTCCTAAGACTTTGGCTGAGTATTGATTTGCACATAAATGAGAAGAAACTACCTGAGGCTGTGCAGGCACCACCAAAAAGAATAGATATTTGTGTAGTCTTTGCAGTCTACACAAAAGCAGTAGACCTTTGTGTAGGTCTTTTCCATCTGATATATGCTTGAAGAATTTCCTTTAACGCCTCTTAAAATCAAGGTCTCTCTCAGTTTGCAAATATTTTCTCCCAATGGATGGCTTTTCATTTTCTTAACAGCATCTTGTGAGGACCATACATGTTTCATTTTGAAGTTTAATTTATCAATTTTTTACATTTATGTACCATGTTTTTTTGTGTTCTATTTTAAAAATCTCTGTGAAACACAAAACTACAAACGTTTCTCTTGTTTTTTTCTAGAAGAACAGCTTTATCGCTGACATTTATGTCGATTCAGTTCAAGCAAATTTGGGGGTATGTAGTGAGGTAAATATCTTTTCTGTTGGTTTAGCACACAGATATCTAATTATTTCAGCACCATTTGTTGAAAAGCTCATTCCTTCACCCAAAAATTATCTTGCTCCTGTGTTAAAAATAAACTTATCATATATGTATGGGTCTAATTCTGTTTCCTATATTCTGTTCTATTAAAAATTTTGTCAGTTCTTATCAATAGTGAACTATCTTCTTTGCTATAGTTTTGTTGCCTTAAAATTAGTTATGATATCCACTTATTATTTTTTTAAATGTGTGCACTATCTGCAGTGATGTCTTATCTTTTATTTCTGGTATTGGCAATATCTTTTCTCTTTTCCCTTTTTGTCCTCATTGGTCTGGTTAGCTATTTATTGATTTTATTGATATTTTTTAAAAAATCAGCTATTGATTTTTGTCAATTTTCTTCTTTCACTTTTATGCATTCTTCTTTGGTTTTTATTATTACTTTTCTTGTGTTTATTTTAGGTTTAACTTGCTTAAATTTAACTTTCTAGTTTTAAGGTCAAAATTTAGAGCATTAATTTGAGAATTTTCATTTTTTTTTTTCCTTGAGACAAGGGCTTGCTCTGTTGCCAAGCTAGAGTGCAGTGGTATCATCAAAGCTCACTGCAATCTCAGAGTCCTGGGCCCAAGCCATCCTCCTGCCTCAGCCTCCCGAGTAGCTGGGACTACAGGCACATGGCATCAAGCCAAGCTATTTTTTTTTTTTTTTCATAGAGACAGTGTCTTGCTATGTTGCCCAGGCTAGTCTCGAACTCCTGGCCTCGGCCTCCCAAAAAATGCTGGGATTACAGGTGTGAGCCTCCATACCAGGCCTAATATTTTCTAATGACAGTCTTTAACATAGAACGATTCCTAGAATCCACAAAGAAATAGCTTTAGTTTGTGTCCTCACCAGCCATGGGAGAAAGAGTTTTTAATACCTGGAGCATCAGGTAAAATTCTCACCCTGACAGTAAGACTCAATTAGCCCCAGACTGAAGGCTACTCAGGCTCCACTCTCAGAAAGCCTGAAAACAAGTTCAAAGGGACCCAACTGATTCTGAGTAGCTTAATTGCACAACAGCATGAAAACTAACACTAGGTAAAGGACTACAGCACAAGTTCACAATATTCAGCATCTATTTAAACATGACAAAGGCTACAAAGATATAGGAAAATTTGATCCTCAATCAAAAGAAAAATTAATTAATATAAACAGATCCATAAATGGAGAAGAGTATGAAACTCAAAGAGAAGTACACTAAAATGGCTACTGTAAATGCATTTTGTATGTTCAAGAAGATAGACAGAAACATGACCAAAGTGAAAAGACAAATTGCGTCTATTACAAACCCCAGCAGAACTCACAGAGATGAAAAATACACTATTCTAAATGGAAATACAATGGATAGGATTAAGAGCACATTATACAATGCAGGAGAACTTCAGTGTACTTCATGACAGTTTAGCAACTTCACACAAATTTTAATATGTTATATTTTCATTCCATTAGCAATATTTTCTAATTTCCCTTATGATATCTTCTTTGACTCAGGGGTTATTTAATTTCCAAATGTTTGAATACTTTATACCTTTCATTACTAATATCTAACCTAATCTCCTTGAGGTCAAAAGATATACTTTGATTTAAACCCTTTTAAATTTACTGAGACTTGCTTTATGGTCTAGAATATGATTTAGATTGATGAATATTCCACATGTTCTTATAAAGAATGTGTATTCTGCTATTGTTAGGTGGAATGTTTTATCAGTATCAGTTAGGTCAAGTTGATTATGTTACAGTTTATAAAGCTGCAATCTTTCTATCTTCTTGTTCTACGAATTACTAAAGAAGCATGTTTAATTGTCCAACTATAGCCACGGATTTGCCTATTTCTCCCTTCAGGTATGAATTTTTGCTTCATATATTTTGAAGATCTATCATCAGATTCATAAATATTTAGGAATATTTTGTCTGTTGATAAATATATTTATTATATTGTAAATATATACATAATATATGTATAAAGTACGTACACATCTACAGATGTTTAGTAAGCAATGGTCCCATAGCATCATGAGTATACTTAATCCCTGTTGGGAAGTACTACAGCAGGATTGAGGCCAAACGATACATACAAAATTACACCTAAAAGGGGTGAGACCAAGACTCTTTCTTTGAGTCTTCTTTTCTAGTGTGATCTAAATTCTTTCTTGTGTCAAGTTTCCTGAATTTCTTTTTCAGCCAAGACAGCATTATGATCATCTGTGGTTGTTGATTTCTGCTCTGTTCACCCCCAAAGACTGGAAGCTTTGTGCCCCACTGTTTATCTACCACCTTCACTCTGATTCTCTGTGCTCTTCAAAGGTTCAGAGATCTACAAGACTGTATGCCCTGTGGAAACCATACTCCCTTTCCATTTTCCAGTTACTTGGGACCTTGGAATTCCCTTTCTGGACTGTGCTGAACCTGTTTCCAGGACCTTATCAACTCTCTACCCTAGGTGTGCCTGCGTAGGACCAAAATACCCCAGTGTACACACTCTGAGCACCAAGCAGTATGCAGACTGAGTCTCTGTAGGGGGTGTGGAGGTAACTCCTCACGTTTCAGGATCTGTCTGGGCCAACGAAGCAGGGGGGTCTCCCTGACAATTCTGATAAGGGAGTCTGAGTACTTTGAGGAATCATGACTTTCTGAGTTTGTAAGAAGGTATATTTTTCAAGACAAGAGGATAAAACACATTTATTAATGTGAGTTTGATTTATAACTTTAAAGAGTTACATATACAGTTCATGGGCCTCCATTTGTACTCTTGCCTTGGATGCTTCAAATGCTAGGAGATAGGCCTGATGGGGAACATGCCTCACTTAATTATCAGTAACGTTTAGCTGCGTGTTTATTGCGCTATTAATGTTGAATAAATATTTGCTGAATAAATGAAACAACCAACTGATAAATAATATAGCTAGAAAACTGTCTCCCTCAAAGAGTTTGCAACATAATGAGAAAGATAACATGTGAATTGTGAATTTCAATTACAAAGCATTTTATAATACAGGCTGTATGGAAGATGTTAAGTTCTTTCTGAAATTGAGGTCATTTAGCCAGTAGTATCAGGATACAGGGTGATTCCCTTTTAATTAATTTTTTAAAATGTTACCAAATATTTTATCTTTAAACAGTAAAATCTTAAAATTATTTCACTTGGAATTTTAACTTAAATTCTAGGGAATTGGGTTTTCCTGTCTAGAAAGACTAGCACTGTATATACTGTAACCTTTTCTTTCAGAAATAGATTCCTCTTTATGAACAATCTTCACTGCTCTTTGAGTTGTATTTGGGTAATTTCAGCAGTTTTTGAGTTCTCCCTTATTTACTTTGCTGATGTTATTAATATCTTTCCTTGGACACTGCTTCTAATTTTCCATGACTTAGGAACACTAGCAATAATCTGTCAACCATTAGAACAGAAAGGAGCCATTAGAGAAAATTTAGTCTAATCTCCCCAACTTTTAAAGCAGCAGCTGGGGACAAGCAAGGCTTGTGAATAATTAGAGAGTGTGTTTACTTACTATTCGGTGTCAGCCTCTCTTCCACAGATCAGGTTGGCAGAAAACTTACCTTTTGATAAATAGGCTTTTGTCATATAACAGCGACATTAACTTACAGGAAGAAAATAAATCTAAGTACTCTATATTTCTCACCCAAGAGCATCTAGTCTTAAATAAAAATCAAAACCCAAATCCAAACCAAAATATTTTTTAAAAAACAACTAAGAATAATACAGAGGCATGTGTTTTAAAACATAATGCGAGAGGTGAGAGGTGGGATCTAGTTTCGATCTTCTGCATGTGGATATCCAGTTTTGCCAGAGCCACTTATTGAATAGAGATTATTTTCCCCAATGTATATTTTTGTCTGCTTTGTGGAAGATTAGATGAAAATATGAGGATCGTTTTATATCTGGGATCTCCATCTTATTCCAAAAGTCTATATCTCTGTCCTTATGCCAGTATCATGCTGTTTTGGTTACTATAGCCTTGTAGTAAAAGTTTGAAGTCTGGCAGACTGATGCCTCCCAATTTGTTCCTTTTGCTTAAGATTGTTTTGGCTATATGAGGTCTTCTCTGGTTCAAGAAGAAGCGTAGAATTAATTTTTCTAAATCTGTAAAGAATGATGATAGTATTTTGGCAGGGATTGCATTAATTCTGTAGATCACATTAGGTAATATGGACATTTTAACAATATTGATTCTACAATCCATGAGCATGGTAGGGATTTCCATCTGTTTAGATCTTCTACAATTTCTTTTCTCAGTGTTTTGTCGTTCTCCCTATATATGTCTCTCACCTCCTTTGTTAAATATATTCCTAAATATTTAATTTTCTTTGCTGCTGTTGTGAAAGGTGTTACATCTTTGATTTGATTTTTGGCTTGAGTGTTACTGGTGTATATGAAACTAGATTCCACATCTCTCACCTCTCACAAAAATCAACTCACGATGGATAACAGACTTAAACCTAAGGCACAAAACCTTAATAATTCTGGCAGAAAATGTTGGGAAGACTCTTTGAGACGTTGGCCTAGGCAAAGAATTTATGAAGAAGACCCCCAAAGCAATCACAGCAGCAACAAAAATAAACAAATGGGACCT
This sequence comes from Propithecus coquereli, assembly GCF_000956105.1. Lineage (NCBI taxonomy): Eukaryota > Metazoa > Chordata > Mammalia > Primates > Indriidae > Propithecus > Propithecus coquereli. The sequence goes on from NW_012142412.1 coordinate 1,353,915, forward strand.
GATCAAATTAAAAAGCTTCCATACAGCCAATGAAACTATCATTAGAGCGAATAGACAACCTACGGAATGGGAGAAAATATTTGCTTTCTACACATCCAATAAAGGGCTGATAACAAGCATCTATACAGAACTTAAGAAAATCAACAAGAAAAAATCAAATAACCCCATCAATAAATGGGCAAAGGACATGAACAGAAACTTTTCAAAAGAAGACAGACTAAAGGCCAGCAAACATATAAAAAAGTACTCAACATCTCCAATCATTAGGGAAATGCAAATCAAAACTACAAGGAGATATCACCTAGCTCCAGTGAGAATGGTCCTTATCAGAGAGTCCCAAAACAACAAATGCTGGTATGGGTACGAAGAGATAGGAACACTCTTACACTGCTGGTGGGACTGCAAATTAGTACAACCCCTGTGGAAAGTAATTTGGAGATAACTCAAAGAGCTAAAAATAGAAATGCCATTTGATCCAGAAATCCCACTACGAGGCATCTATCCAAAGGGGCAAAAAAAGCATTCTACAATAAAGACATCTGCACTTGAATGTTTATAGCAGCACCATTCACAATAGCAAAGATGTGCCCATCAATACATGAGTGGATTAATAAAATGTGGTATATGTATACCATGGGATACTACTCAATTACAAAAAACAATGGTGATCTAGCACCTCTTATATTATCCTGGACACAGATTGAGCCCATCCTTCAAAGTGAGGTATCACAAGGATGGAAAAACATGCACCACATGTACTCGCCATCAAATTGGTACTAACTGACCAACACTAAGGTGTTCACATGGTAGTAATACTCATTGGGTGCCAGTCAGAGGGGCGTGGGGGAGGTAAACCCACAACTAATGGAAGCTGAGAGCACTGTATGGGGGAGGGACACGCTTGTAGCCCTGGCTTGGGTGGGGCAAATCCATTACATGTAACCAAAATATTTGTACCCCCATAATATCCTGATTAAATAAAAAAAAAAAAAACATAATGCACCAGTAGAAAATTGGAGGTATAGTAAGGCCAATGGATCAGAACACCACTGTTATTAAAAAATAGTTTGTTACTCACAGTTCCCAAGAGGAGGGGATGTGCCACACCATGGGGGGTGGGCAATAGGTCAGTCAGGAGGCAGAGGGAGCAGGAAGTTCGTAGGCAAGAACCTTTACTGTGGTTTCTGTGGGAAGAAATAGGCGAAGCAAGGTTAGCAGGTTCAGAATTGGCAGGTTTAAATAATTTCAGCAGTCTCTGGGGCATCAGGGTTGTCACTAGTTGTCTAGTATCTGGTCCTGGGGTGATTAGAGCAGGGGATGGAGGGCTAGAGTGAAAGAGTCTAATAAAGGAAGTTGTTAGGGTGTTGGCTCTGGGTTATTTGATTTGTTTGAAAGCACACCTGGGAGGAGGACTCCTTACCCTGTGAGGGGGGTGCAGGGGCAGTGACCAGGGAAGCAGCAACTCAGGCAAGGTGACTCAGGCATAGTACACCATTGTCCTGAGCAAAGCATGTCCAGCATCTGCAGGTAGGACAGATGTTGAAGCACCGAGTTTACAGGAGTTAGAAACACGGTTAATATAGCACAGAAGAACATCTTGGACTTGTGATGAGATTTGAAATGTGAAGGATATCGAGGAAATATTTTCATTGATCTGTCTGGGATGACATCAAGATCTTTTCTCACAGAGTTTACAACTAATTCAAAATCTGTCAGTAAGAATGAAGTACTGAAATTTTTCTTTCTAAGATGTATTACAGCTCATACACTCCAGGGTGAATTTTCTTCTCTTACATTTTTATCTGTCTTGCTAGGACGTTTTATAGTTCTCAGTATTTATCTCCACCATAACCAAATTAAATAACGGATATCATCTTCAAAATGTCTTTCTTTGTTTAGTAGCTTTTAGTTCTAAACACTTGATAGATTTATTTAACAGACTAAAATCTCTAATGTGTTCATAATTCTATTTTATTTTTACTTCTACACTTCTTCGTATCATTATTCAGTGCAAATATTCAATTCCTGTTAGTATTTCATTTTTAGATTGTCTTAGAGAATTTTGTAAGAAAACATCAAAATCCCTAATTATTGACACATTAGAGATACATCAATGTTAATGCATTATTTTAGGTTTAGACAAAAGGACTGTTTTCTATTACTACATTAGATAATTTTGTAATCTCCCCGAAATTTGAGAAAATTATTAAAAAATTATAATAGGTTACTCTTTTCTTTATAAAAATAAGACAGAATTAAGATAAATTATAGGTTTTGTGACCAAGAAAAATTTATATGCAACAAAGAGGTTAATTGGTATATTTTTAAAATGTACTTAGTAAAACAATGTTTATGAAATCAGAAAGATAGAAAACTCTAAAAACTTACCTAATTATGTCAATAAGGCATATATAATATTTTAATATATGAATAAATATTGTAACAGTTATGAGGCTAATTTTAATTCATAACTTTATTATTTAATGTCTTTACAGAGTGTCATGGACATTGGTGAATTTTAAGTAACAAAAATAACATAAACCTGACAATATAATCAGGGAAATTTCCCAAATTTTGCCCAATAAAATAATTTTAAATTAGAATATATTTATAGCATTCTATTTTTTGAGACAGGGTTTCTAAGTGGACTGAAATTAGCATCCTGTAAAACATAGAAGTGTAGGACAATTTTTTTTTTAAATGGCATTATTAGAGGGCACTATTGTATGTCTTGTAGGAATTTCAAACTTGAATGTACAGGCAAGTTGAGAAATTTTATTGTATAAAAATGTTTCTCTGACTATTCTTGATACTTTAATATAAATAGATGTAGAAGTTATAAAGTTTTGCCTTCGAAAGAAGGGAGGAAGTAAGAAAGGAGAGAGGGAGGAGGGAAGGAAGGAAGTCTATGGGATGAAAACCTAAAAATTGAGAAAAAAGAAAAGAAAAAATAGGTTACATAATTTGAAAGCATAAACTTGAGAAATATCAAAATGCTCAAAAAACTAAACAAGCCATTACTAGTAATTACAATTTTCTCTAGTAATTAAATACTTTGACAACAAGTATAATCTTTAAAACTCAGTAAGTTAGTATTGTTGCTAAATGTAACTAGAAGCTAGAAAACTCCCACAGGTATTTAGACAAAGTATTACTTTATCTTTTTTGAAAAAGCAAAAGTGTGAATATTTAAATGTTTCCATCACAGACATTCTGTGCAAGGTATACCTTAAAAATAATTTGTTTACACGTCTTTCACTTCCTAGTTAATCATGTGTCCTTTTTGTGCACATATAGTTGTAATTCTCAATATCTGCATATTTTGCATGTGTGTAAATTCTGATGTATGCTTTTGGTGGTTTGAGGGTTTTTTGTTTTGTTTTGTTTTGTTATTTTTTTTTTTCTCTTTGGAGTCTGTTCTTAGAAGTGTTAGCTTTTTATGCCATATTCTTTTATTTGGTTGATTAGTAAATTGTTAAATTTTTGCTGGTGCCTAGTGAGGAGAATTTGTTGAATATATTTAGTTTAGTTTTATTTTTGACAACAGGTTGGATTTCCCTTTTGCAGCTTAGTAAATGACCTGAATTATAAAGAACGTTCCCCTGCACGTGCTAGATGCAACTAAGGTTCTATGGGTGTTTTCTTCTCCAATTATTATGGGTACATAATAGTTGTATATCTTTATAGGTTACATGTGATGCTTTGATACAGGCATACAATGTGAATTAATCAAATCAGGGTAATTGGGGTATTCATCACCTCAGGTGTTTATCTATCATTTCTTTGTGTTAGGAACATTCCAATTCCATTCTTTGGGTTATTTTAAAGTATACTCTAACTTATTGTTGATCATAGTCACTTTCTTGTGCTATCAAACATTGTTCATTCTATCTAACTATATTTTTGTGCCCATTAACTATCTCCACATTATCTATCTCCCCCCCCAACCCCTTCCCAGTCTCTGGTTATCATCGTTCTACTCTCTGTCTTCATGAGATCAATTGATTTAATATTTAGCTCCCACATATGAATGAAAACACATGAAATTTGTGTTTCTTAGCTTGGTTTATTTCACCTAATATAATGTTCTCGAGTTCCATTCATGCGCAGGATTTCACTCTTTCTGTGGCTACATAATATTCCATTTTGGATATGTACCACAATTTCTTTATCCATTCATCTGTTGATGGACACTTATGTTGATTCCAAATCTTGGCTATTGTAGTTAGTGATGCAATAAACACAGAAGTGCAGATATCTTTTTGATATACTGATTACCCCTCCTTTGGATATATACCCAGCAGTGGGAGTGCTGGGTCATATGGTAGCTTTATTTGTAGTATTTGGAGGAACCTCCATACTGTTCTCCATAGTGGTTGTGCTAATTTACATTCCCACCAACAGTGCATGAGGGTTTCCCTTTGCCATCCTTGCCAGCATTCATTATTGCCTGTCATTTTGATAAAACTCATTGTAGCTGGGGTGAGATGATATCTCATTGTAGTTTTGATTTGCATTTCTCTGATGACTAATGATGTTGAGCAGTTTTTCATATACCTGTTGGCCATTTGTATGTCTTCTTTTGAGAAGTGCCTATTTAGATCTTTTGCCCGTTCTTTAATTGGATTATTTGATTTTTTCCTATTGAGTTGTTGGAGCTCCTTATTTTTCTAGTTATTAGTCCCTTGTCAGATGGGTAGTTTGCAAATATTTTCTCCCATTCTGTGGGCTGTTTCTTCCCTTTGTTGATTGTTTCCTTTGCTGTGAAGAAGCTTTTTAGCTTCATGTGATCTCATTTGTCACATTTGCTTTGGTTGCCTGTGTTTTGGCAGTATTACTCAAGAAGTCCTTGCCCAGACCAATGTCCTCAAGGGTTTCTCCAGTGTTTTCTTTTAGTAGTTTCATAGTTTCTGGTCTTAGTTTTAAGTATTTAATCCATTCTGATTTGATTGCTGTATATAGTGAGAGATAAGGGTCTAGTTTCATTCTTCTACATATGGATATCCAGTTTTCCCAGCACCATTTATTGAAGAAACTGTCCTTTCCTCACTGTATGTTCTTGGCAACTTTGTCAAAGTTCACTATAGATGTATGTATTTATTTCTTGATTCTCCATTCTGTTCCACTGGTAGATGAGTGTTTTTATGCCAGTACCATGCTGTTTTGGTTACTACAGCTCTGTAGTATAATTTGAAGTCAGACAATGTGATTTCTCCAGTTTTATTTTTTATGCTCAAGATGGCTTTTGCTATTCAGGTCTTTTGTAGTTTCATGTAAATTTTAGGATTATTTTTTCTATTTCTGTGAAGAGTGTCATTGGTATTTTGACGGGGACTGCATTGAATCTGTAGGTTGCTTTGGATACTATGGACATCTTAGCAATACTGATTCTTCCAATTCATGAGCATGGAATATCTTTTCCTTTTTTTTTCCCCCCTCTTTAGTTTCTTTCATCAATGTTTTATAGTTTTCATTATAGAGATCCTTCACTTCTTTGGTTAATTTTATTCCTAGGTATTTTATTTTATTTGTAGTTATTGTAAATGGGATTACTTTCTTGGTTTCTTTTTCAGATTGTTTACTGTTGGCATATATAAATGCTACTGATTTTTGTATATTGATTTCCTATCCTGTAACTTCACTGAATTTGTTTGTTGCTTCTAATAGTTTTTTGTGGAGTCGTTAGATTTCTCTAGATCTAAGATCATATCATCTGCAAATAAGGATAATTTGACTTCTTCTTTTCCAAATTGGATGCCCTTTATTTCTTTCTCTTGTCTGACTATATCTATAACTTCCAGTACTATGTTGAATAACAGTGATGAAAGTGGGCATCCTTGTCTTGTTCCAGATCTTAGAGGAAAGGCTTTCAGTTTTTTCCCCATTCAGGATGATACTAGCTGTGAATCTGTCATATATGGCTTTTATCATGTTGAGGTAAGTTCATTCTATACACAGTTTTTCAAGGGTTTTTATCATGAAGGGATGTTGAATTTTATTGAATGCTTTTTCATCAATTGAAATGATCATATGATTTTTGTCCTTCATTCTATTGATATAATACATCACATTGATTGATTTGTGTATGTTGAACCATCTTTGCACCCCTGGGATAAATCCCAATTAGTCGTGAGGAATAATCTTTTTAATGTGTTGTTGAATTTGGTTTGGTAGTATTTTGTTGAGGATTTTTGCATATATGTTCATCAGAGATATTGGCTTATCATTTCCTTTTTTTGTTGTGCCTCTGTCTGGTTTTGATATCAGGGTGATATAGGCCTCATAGAATGAGTTTGGGAGTATTACCTCCTCCTCAGTTTTTCTGGAATAGTTTATGTATTATAGGATTAGTATTAATTCTTCTTTGAATGCTTGATAGAATTCATCAGGGAAGCCATTGGTCCTGAGCTTTTCTTTGAAAAGAGAGTTTTTATTACTGCTTCTATATTACTTGTTATCAGTTTCCTCATATACATATATTTAACATGATTTTTTTTTTAAAAAAAGAAATGGACCCAGAGATCTGCAGTGTAGTCTGAGCTCTACTCCAAACTAACTCATCAGTCTAGAAATATTTGCTTCTAACCACTGAGAATGTTCAATGCTGGCATAATAGGATATGACCTCTGACACCCCTTGCAAACATTTTCTGTGCTTCCAAACATATTTTACACAATTGATCATACAGTAGACAGGATATAAGAACCTAAAAGGTCCAGGTCTTAAAACAGGTAGCTGCATCAATTGGATAAACATTTATGAAGTGTTAATCATATTAATATATCAGGAGCATTACCTTTTTACATACACTGAAAGAATTGGCTAGAAAACTCTGTGTCAGTGTATGTGTGTGTGTGTGTATCTTTGTCTGAAAGGGTATAAATGAAATTTTTAACTGAGTTTCTTTCTGGATGGTAAGATCAAGTGCTATTTTTACTTCCTTTTATACTTTTTGTATATTTTTTAAATTTTCTACAATAAATAGGTATTTACTTTTATAATCAGAAAATAAAAATATTTTATTTTTGTTTTATTAATATTTATATTATACATTATATACAATATATAGTATTATACATTATATACATATATATAATATAATGTATATATTATATACATTAATATTTAGAAATAAATTATCGATATAATTTCTTTTATTGATATTAAGGTCATTAGAGGAAAGTGAGGCTGGCTGCCATGGCTCATGCCTGTAATCCTAGTACTTTGGGAGTCTGAGATGGGAGGACTGCTTGAGGTCGGGAGTTTGAGACCAGCCTGGGCAACAAACAGCAAGACCTCATCTCTACAAAAAATTTTAAAAATTAGTTGGATTTGGTGGCATTCCAGATACTTGGGAGATTGAGGCGGAAGGATCTCTTAAGCCCAGGAGTTTGAGGTGGCAGTGAGCTATCATCATATCACTGCACTCTAGCTGAGGCAACAGAGTGAGACCCTATCTTAAAATAAAATAAAATAATAAAAATAAATACATAAATAAAGAATAATAAGGGGAAAATACACTGTTCAAAACCATAATTTAGGTTTTGTTTTAAAATTCTAATTTCCATTAATTCCTGAGTTTTAGGTCCAACTAATTTACATGATTGGTGTAACTGCTTTGATAATGAGGACTCTGTGTGAATTTTTAAGTTAAAGGTAGTTCAAATGCTAGTAATTTCTTTATGTGTGCTGTCAATGGATAATTAATCTCTTTCTGAAAAAAGGCCTTAAGGTCAAAGGTTAGCCTTTACTTCTCCAGCGAATATGATTTTTTGTTATGTAATATCTGTAGAACAAAGATCTGTAAAAGACATTTTGTGAAGGTGTTTTTAAGCAAACAAATTACAGTTCCATTCACAGCCAAGGCTACCTTGTTAGCGTTTGGTTAAATGCTTCAATAATTTTTCCATAGCAATGTTTTTCAAAGGAGGTAACTACTAATAGCAGCTGCACATTTATTGTTAATGTGTTGTTAAATTGATATAGAAAAGCAATATTGATGTAATAATTCTTATTCATGCATTCTCTCTCAACAGTACATTTATAATAAATTAAGAGCTAGCTGACATTCAAAAACTGAATAATCCAATATTAATTGTGAATTCTTTAACATGCCCCAAACAATTTTTGATTAATTTTAAATAACATTTTTCAATGTTTATTTCCAAATTAGTTAAAGTTCACCTTCCCACAAAAAGGTTTGTATTTATTCTCTTTGTAGAAGATGTTAAATTCTCTAATTTAGCTTTTTAAATGAGTACAATTAAAGCCTTCGTCAGAAGAAATTTGCATAAACATACATGCCTTAATAGCCTTTAGTACTGAAACAGAAATTACTCTTCGTCTTGATGTGCTGATAACTTGTTGCACAATTATTACATTGCTTGATTGTCTTTATAACAGGATGTTTGTTATTCATCTTTTGTTCAAGTTCATTTTGTTTGTGAACAATGCATTTTAGCACTATCCAATAATTTATTTCAAATTTGTGTTAATTACAGGAATTTAATTCCTACATACTTACTGAGCTCTGCAAAGTAGAACAGTAAATTCATTCAGATTAATGTGACTTAAAGTAAGTCTATTTGGACCTGCTAAAAAAATTGTATAGATTTTTTTCAATGTATACCTAATATGAACTTATTTCTTATATATTATCTTGATTGGAATTTATGCTCCCAGAATTGTGGTGAAGAAGAATAAAACATCCTGGAAACTATAATACTTGGTCATTTAAACAAAAAATCAATCTCTCTTTACATAGTACAAATTACAAAGTATTTATCATATTTGTTCAGGAAAAAATAAAGAAGCTCACCATTCCTCTAACAGAATTATCTCTGAGAATTACTTTCACTTATCCTTTATGTCCTAGGAATCAGAGACATCGGCCTAATAATTTTATTTAAAAACATACAATCTCCTATATATCTTTTACTTAGTTTTACATAAATAACTGACTCAGCCATATATATTGAGTCAGCTCTTACTAAGCAACAAGTGTCAAGCACATACTGGAAATACATAGACAAGCAAATAGTGTCACTTTTATACTTCATCGTTAATTCCTCCCATTTGTCTCTAGGCTCTAGGTACACTACCTTTGAAAGAACAATTAAAACATGTTATAAATCCTCAAGAAGTATACGTGCTTGTTTTTCTGATGGAATGAGAGTATCTGTGAAATTACATTTTTGCAATGGGACAAAGCAATAACAATGAACAACAAAGACAAGCCAACAAGATTTTAAAAATACATTTGCAGAAAAGTGCACATGTTTGTTTTGCTAATAATTTAGGAATGTCCTAAATTTTCATCAAAAGGGGAATTGATCTATATGAAGAAAGTGTTTGTGTGTATTTACATGAGAAAAGGTGTATAGTAGGTAAAAGAAAGGACATGTTACAAAAAACATAGAATAAACCCACTGAGATTTTAAAACAATCTTATTGTTACTGTTACTGCTATTGACACTACCCTTCCTAAATGGTAGTGTAAATACAAAGAAAATAAAAATTAGAAGACTAAAAATCAAACTGTTATTTGTCAGAGGGGCATGGAATGTCTGGGGGAAACTTTCAGGTCCTTGCAAATATTAAGAATTTCACTACACAAGTAACATATTTTGGTTTGTAACCTCTGTATAGAAATCTGTAGATGAAACTATTGTCACTGCTATATGATAGACATTTATATTGTTTCCATTTTATACTATTATATAAGATGATGTAATAAACATCTTTCTCTGTGCTTCCTTGCATACAGGAGTGAATGTTTGTCCAAAATACAATCTTTAGATCATAGTATATATTCATTTGAAATTTTAAATTGTTTTGTCAAATTGCCATTCAAAATGACTACAATGGTTTTCACTTACTTGCTGTCTATGAAAATTCTCATGTTTTTACTATCCTCATTAATACCAACTATTATTAGTATGTTTTAAAATTTTGCTCATCTGACAAGTGAAAAAATGATATATGGTTTTGTTATTCTCTTTTGATAATTCATAATTTTGATCTACTTTTTAAATAATGATTATGTATTATTTAAGAATCATCAAAAAATAATAGTAATTAAATAACTACCATTAAATATGACATATCAGGAAAATTTTATTTTTTAAATTCCAATCATGGTTATACTATTTTATACTATATAGTGCTTAAATCATTTATCTCATAAAATCATATTTTTGATCATCTACAATGGTCTTCATATGTATCCTGATTGTACAAAATTAGACTTCAGACATTGACTTCTATGTTAGGAGAATAGTTTCAGGATGTGTCAAAGCTCCTTAACAGGTTAGAAAAAGTTCTGTTGAAATTTATCAAAAGCCAGAGTTTGATAACTCTTCATCTGTCCCAACAAAAGGGCAAATCCTAAATCTGATATATATGTATGTATTTGTGTGTGAGTTTAAAGATGTAGCAGCAATCAGACAATGTCTCTGCTCTCATGGAACTAGTATTTCAGTAAGAGGGCACATAAAATAAAAAAAACACTGAAGCCCACTGGTGACAACCAAAGTGAAAAAAATTAAAGCAAGGTAAAGGGCATAGAGAGTAATTGGGGTGTTATTTTAGATTGAATGACCACAGAGGTATCTTTGATAATGACTTTTGAGGAAAGGCTTCAAGTGAGAAAGCAAGCCATGCACATATCTGGAGGAAGAGCCTTCTAGATGCAAATTTCCAAGGTTGGGATGTGCCTGGAGGGTTAAGAATCAGCAAGGAGGCCAGTATGCCTGGTGCCAACTGAGCAAAAGGAGATGTGAGAGAAAATGAGGTCAGAGAGGTTACTGGGGGGCACATCAGGGAGTGGGGATTTGCTGGTAGATTGGATTTACAGTAGGAGAGAAAGAAGGAGTCAAGGATGATTCAAGGATTTTGACCTGAATGACTAAAAGAATGGGGTTAGCAAACAATGGGAAGAACAGATTTAGAGGGAAGTGAAAAACGAGAATTAGATTTGGTGGGCCTGTTAGGTTGGAAATGTTTATTAGGCACCTAAGTGAAAATGTCAAGCAAGCAGTTGGAAATGAGTCTGAAGTTCAGGAGCGAGAACAGGGCTGGAGAAAAAAATGTTGCATCATCAATGCAGAGATGCCATGGAACTAGATGAGATCATCTAGGGAGTGAGTGGAGATAAAGACGGGGCCCAAGGACTAAGCCTCAAGACACAACGCTGTTCAGCTGAGGAGAAGCCAGCCAAGGAGAGTAGGAAGAGGCAGACAAAAA